>NW_026874113.1:0-15717 GCF_032173495.1 Musca vetustissima | reverse complement strand
CCACTTTTCAGGGTAGCTCACATATAATGGTACCCAAAATAGCTGTAATATAATATTTTAGGTTTTCATTGCGTACAAAATCTCCCCAATAACCATATGGCCCACACAACTACCACTGAGCTTTTACTTCCTGTGTATTTACATTCCGATCCTGGGTAATACTTCGCGTTTAGATGTTAACAGTTCTCTGCGGCATCTTGTTTTCCATAAGAATAAAACTTTGTTATATTGCACAAAAAAGTTTTGGTTATTTGCACCATGACATCCGTTAGAATAATTTGGTCAGATGAAAATTTGTTTGATGTTCGACTTATAGGGGTCTTCATTGACCAGAACATTCAAAATTTCGTTACGATGGGTCCATAACTGTGGCCCGTATCGTATTTACATATTATAATGGAAAAACCTACGGACTAGTCGATATATTACGATCGGTATACTAAAAGGTGGGCCTAGGTTACTTTTGAGAATCGCATTTATGCATGTCCGTCCGCCTGTCTGTTCATGTTAAATTGTAAACAAAGTACAGCTCGCATTTATGATCTGATTTGGATGAAATTTGGCACAGCTCACTTATTTGGCCCAAGGACGAACCCTATTGAAATTGGAAAAATATGTTCAGATTTAGATATAGCTCCCATATATACTTTTGTCCGATTTTATGTAAATGGTGCATCAAAGTGCCTACATATGTTTCGATTTGCACGAAATTTGTCATATGGTACTGAATTAGGTCTAGAACAATGTATGTTAAATTTCATGAAAATCTGTTCAGATTTAGATATAGCTCCCATATATATCTTCGTCCGATTTTATGTAAATGGTGCACCAAGGCCCCTATATATATTTCGATTTGCACGAAATTTGGCCTATGGTACTGAATTAGGTCTACAACGATGTTTGCTAAGATTAGTGGAAATAGGTTCAGATTTGGATATAGCTCCCATATATATTTTCGTCCGATTTTATGTAAAAAGTGCACCAAAGTTCCTTTATATCCTTGGATTTGCACGAAATTTGACATAGCGTACTTAATTGAGTCTAGAACGATGAGTGTTAAAACTCGTGAAAATCGTTTCAGATTTACATATAGCTCCCATATATATTTTCATTCGATTAATGTAAATGGCGCATAAATTTGTCTCATGGTACCTGCCAGAATGAAATTAAAACCAGTGAGCGGAGCAGTATAGTCGGACGCGGCCGACCATACGATACCCTACACAACTACCAGAGAACTCTATCTTTCTGCGGATTTTTATTCCGAGTCCGAGCAATATTTCGTGATAACTGCACCTTCTGGCCCGATTAGAGGTCAAGAGCACCTCTCCCTTACACTGACATATTTTCCGGATATTACTTATATTCAGTACAGTGCTTCTAATTACCTGTCAATATTCCCTTCACCGTGGGTTGTGTTGTGATGTTTGGCGTATAATTGTGGCCTACAGATCGACTCGAAAAAAAAACACACAAAAAATTAAGTTTTCGCTCCACTTCATCCCAAAATTATTATCTGATCATCACCGAAAGTTACAGGTGTTGTCCCTAACCATGACTGGATTCCATGAGGATCCATTTCAAAACGTTCAGCGCTATATTTCCTCCCTCCAGTGTGGTAAAGGGTTACTAAATAATATCTGAATACATGAGTACCTGCAAATATTTAAGTGTAACTCCCACATTCGAGTACATACGACAATGCATGTATTGGTACCAATTTGAAGGTCAACAACTCCTCTTGGATATACTATCAACATCTAGGGTATATGTCCTTCAGAAGCAAGTATATACGCCCCAGAATAAAAATTTTGTCATTTTTCACACAAAAGTCAGGGTCCATTTGTCACGCTAAATATTGACCGATCTTTATCAAAACAGGCAAGCTTATTCTTTGTCCCCATCCCCTTCTCCATGTAAAATTTCACGATGTTCGGACCATAACCGAGGCCTCTGGAGCGACCAGAAAAAACGACAAATATTAACCCAAACAATAGGGGTCTTCATTGGCCAGAACCCATCCTACATGCAAAATTTCGGTATACTTAAAGGTTGGTCTAGGACCAATATTTCGCCGCGTTACAAACTGTTGGAGCTTCACAAAGCTATAATACCCTGACAACATAGTTGTGTAGGGTATAATTAGCATAGGTTGCAGGAAGGCATGAGTATGTTCCTTCGAGTACACATTGATATGCAATTGTAAGGATGTACAATGTACCCAAAGAGGTGAAGGATATCATATAGTCGGCCCAGTCCGACTTTACTACTTTCCTTACTGGTCTATAAATCACGTTATTTTATTATTGTTTCGTCTTTCATATTCTCCTAGCATGTTGAAAGTATTTCTTGCTCTGCTTCTAGTGGATGAAGGAAAAATGACGTGTGCTCTGGCTGGTGGCTTTATTGAGAGTGATATTTACAAACTTACACACTAAGCAAGAAAACATACTACTAAGAATATTTACAGTGGTGGTGTGTAGGTTACACTAAGCGAAGTTATCGCAATTAGTCTACGCATGTATGTTGTGTGTTGGAAGTCCGTAACGTGGACATTCAATAATTACAACATAGCATTATGTCAAAACAAAATTTTATTAGAAAATATTCTATATATGGGAAATTACAAAATTCTTTTAAAATTCCATTAAAAAAATTTTGAAAAAATTTTTTGCGAGCACATTTATGTTTCGAAATCTGTTCGCGTTCACAAATTCGGATGCTGCGCACAAAAGTTATAGCGGTTTTAAATCTTGTATTTCAAATATAAATTAAATGGATTCCTATCCGTTGTAATTCGCGAATTTCTTCACAAATGCTTAAACACCATTGTTTTCTTTGCATACTAGTCAAATCACACTGAAATACGGTTTAATAGTCGCGAAAAACAAATAGAAACATGAAGATATCGGAAAATAAAATAAATTAATTTTTGAATTAAAACAATTTTTTTTTGAATTTTCGATTTTTTTTTAGTATGGTTAAGAGGATACGATTTTGCCTTAATCTTCTAAAATATACGACGCTTTCTTCTGCAAATTCTTTTAGATGATTGTTAAATATCGGCAGATTCATCTGATAAGCGTTTCGACGTCATTAATGGCTAAATATATTGCACTTACAATACATAAAAATGATCAATATTGAAAAGCTTGCAATTCGCGAATTAGTTGAAATCAGTTGATGCGCATGCGATTTTCGTATAAACCGAATCAATGTCTTTCAATAATTATTAATTTTTCGATGTTTAATTTAGCGGTCAAAGTGTGCCACTCGATGCACTTTACTATGCAAAAACCCTAAAAATGGCTAAAAATCATCCGCATCCGATTTTAGTAATCTCCTATGAAAATACGCAAACGGACACCTATTTTAAAAGGATCGGTTAAGAACCGCGGATGTGCCTCCACAATCAATTTTTGATAAAATACGCATATTATTCGCGTATCGATGTATTTTTGACCTATTTCCACACAGATTCGCGAATTTGACAATACAAGCATAAATGCATGTAAAATTAATTCGAAGAAAACCGCAATTTTTTACGCGAATTTGTCAAAATAAGTTTTTGCAGTTTTTTCCACATTCAAGGTACTTATATCCGCCGTTTTATTGGACGGAATTGAACATGGATGGGCTCATTCGATCCGGCACGTAAAAAAACTAAAATCACGCGGGGTTCCACGGAATTTGAATGGACTTTCTTAATTTTAGACTCAAAAAATATGTTTTTTATAAAAATTTACGCACCAAATTTTCGTCTTTGGAACCCAATTGCAAAGAAGCTACAGTGAGCACATTCATGAGATATACACTAAACGAAGCAGAATCACGAGTTCTACGATCCTATAATTAGTTTATTCTATTATCTGGATGCGCATCCTAATTATAAGAAAAATTCAAAAAACACCGAAAATCCGACTTCAAAATGTCAGCATCCATTTTGGGTGGATGCAGTGATTATATCGAAAAATCATACATTAGAACCATATTGTCCATGGGGTATTCTGCAACTTAGTCACTGATCACATGTGCGTGCGTTGTGTAGTTTAGCCACAAATCGGGAACGAACACAAAAAAACTCGTTGGCTTCAACACATTTTCACCCATTTTTTTTACATTACCACCATCACAGCTTCCACGCAACTTATTATTTATTACCAATATTTCAAGATTTTGACAAGCACACTTCATTTTATAGAATTGAATTTAAATTATATGCAATATGTTCATATTTCGCGAGTTATAACCTTGCAAACCTCAGCTTCAAGGAATTTAAAAGATTTTTGTAATTTCCCATATTTATGCTTTAAAATGAAAAATTTGTGCGATAACAACAGTTTTCATAGATTTTTTTATTTTTTTCTTTCATACTATTTTTTAGGACAGGTTTTAGTAAATCTGCTCTACGAACGTTATTATTATTATTTATTGTTCAAAATATTCTTGTATTACCTTTTCAAGTACGCCGGTCTATATTTCCTGAGTGTTGAGTACTATATTAAAATTTTAATGCTACTAATTTTGCAGCTCAAATTTGGCCTGATGCTTAATCAGCATAATACTAATTTAACTATGTCGGTATTAAAATAAAACTTTTCAAAAGAAACAATTAATCACAATATTAAATTAAACAAAACTATAAATCCTTTATTGCTGTTGTTGTTGTTAGAAAAAAAAGTACAATATGAAAACGGAAAACAACAACGATAACAAAATAACATCAGCCTTTAAGAGGTAACCGATTTATGGCTTTTAAATAAGCTTCTGCATGTATGAGTGTGTCTGTGTGTTTGTGGATTTGTGGCATCGTTTGACTTTGAATGGCTTCTGTGGGTTTTCACCATTCGAGATTGCTGATTGTTGTGATAACCAGAATCACACTTAAATCCACTTAAATTGAAATCCTTTCGATTATTAACCAGAAACCCAACAACAAAATATACATCATACAAGCATTGAACCACAAAAAACCCCCACAATGGCAACAGCAATAAACAACCAGTTAAACATTTCCATTTCTCTCAACATTCCCATTAAATGTCCCTTTTGTCACCCTCTAACCAACCAACCAACCAACCAACCAACATCTATCAACATTCCGTTAACAACATTTACTCACAAACACCTTACCACTTCATGGGACGTCTACGTCTAAGAGTAGCTGTAGCAAATCAGATGTGCCAATGTTTGTTTGTCAGGGTCAACACTTTGTTGGGAATACAACGAACTATGTACTTGTGTAAAATGTTTTATATTAGAGATTTTCAGATGTAAAGTGTACACAAAGAGATCTCTGTGCCCCTTAGGACTAACTTTCTGATGGAATTTAATGACAGACTCACTCTATAAATTGAAGTTTGAATTACTCTTATTAAGATTAATTCTGCATTACATCTTCAGAGTGCCTATATACATTTATAGGTACCTAATCAAAATTGGGCCAAAAGTTTAGAGTCGATCTAATCATGAGAGCTTGCTTTTTTTCTAATAAAATTTGCTTTTGTTTTCATTATTGAAAAAAATTATTTGAAAAATAATAGTTTTCATATATTTGTATATTTTAATATTTCACTCTTAGTTAATGGCATGTACCAGACGAAACACCCAAACCTATTAGTTTCACACAAAACGAACAGAGTATTGAACCATCGCCTAGCGTAATTTAATATATGGCCAAGTGCCATTGAAACGTATATGCACACATTTCCCATTAAATGGAGATTAATTCAAATTCGTTATTTATATACCGGCTTACGAAACTCTTTAAAAGTGTATAAATGCCATTAATCCCCGCATATTGGTTATGGTAACGACAGAAATGTGTAGTTAATGATTTTTTATGACATTCTAAGGAGTTTTTACGGAAAGTATATAAGTGATGCTTGTTAAAATATTCCGTTTAAATTTGTATTCAGTCAACGACTACATTGGAATATAAATGTAAAAAGAAATACCTGGGGTTGAGAGAACAAAGTCATAAACAACAATAATAAAGGTATTCTACGGCACCTATGAATATAGTTAGAAAGTTATGTATTGTATATTCAAACTTTGTTTTTGCCTTAAACATATTATAAAATTGTAATACAGCAGTTTTGATTTAGCTGCCTTCTACATAGCTGCACTTTCGATTTAACTGACTACATACACTTTTTTGATGCTTTTTCTCAGACAGGCTCCCAAATATTTCGTTTATGTGCACAATTCATACCTTAATATTTAAGATAACAGTTTTTGACTTTCCTGCGCAGAAATAATTGCAAGTGTTATTTGTGCAGGTAAATCAAAATTGTACAAGTAAAAACATCGTTAAGTTCGGCGGGACCTATCTTTTTGAACAATCCACCATTTGGTGTGTATTCAACATTTCATAAAAATATCGGAACTTTTTTACGATTGAAAATTGTCAACAAGTAGGTTGTTTATGATCTAAGAATAGTAAGTCATTAAAAAACCAGTAAGGAAAGTAGTAAAGTCGGACGGGGCCGACTATATGATACCCTTCACCACTATGGGTATATTAAAAAGGACTATTAACATGAAATTGGATGAAATAAAATATGTGATATTTATCTAAATGTAAATCTGCCTAGATCTATCCATAAAATATGTAAATCGACTTCAAACAAATATGAATAGGTCGTCCGTTAGGCTATGTCTGTACATCCAGAAAACGCAAATACGTAATTCTATGCTCAATTTTGTACGCTGTGCAAAATTTTATGTCAATCTGACTAACATGAGGAGTTTGATGCCCACTTTACTTGAAATCGGGCGAAAATATATATATAATATAATAATATAATATCCAAATATTAAGCGATTTCAAACAAATTTTTCGAACGTTTTGTTCATATTGGTTCCTTGGTGCGTCAATTACTTAAAATCAATCTATAATAAAAGGGAGCTATATATAAATCTGGACCGATTTTCACGAAACAAGGCAGACATCACTCTAGGCTCCATTCAGTACGTTATGCCAAATTTCGTGCAAATCGAAGGATATATAGCGACTTTGGTGCACCACTTACATGAAATCGGACGAAACTATATGTGGGAGCTAAATAGAAATCTGGACCGATTTACTCGAAACTTGGCAGACATCACTATAGGCTCAATTCAGTACGTTATGCAAAATTTCGTGCAAATCGAAGGATATATAGGGACTTTGGGGCACCATTTACATGAAATCGGACGAAACTATATATGGGAGCTATATCTAAATCTGAACCGATTTTCAAGAAATTTTACATACATCATTCTAGACTTATTTCAGTACGGTATGCCACATTTCGTGCAAATCGGAAGATATATAGGGACCATTTACCTAACATCGGGCGAAACTATATATGGGAGCTATATCTAAATCTAAACCGATTTTCACGAAACTTAGCACATGTCATTTTAGACTTAATTCAGTACGCTGTGCCAAATTTCATGCAAATCGATAGATATATAGGGACTTTGGTGCGCTATTTACATGAAATCAGACGAAACTATATATGGGAGCTATATCTAAATCTGGACCGAATTTCACGAAACTTGGCAGACATCATTCTAGACCTAAATGATTAGGCTGCTTCAAATTTCGTGAAAATCGAAAGATATGTAGGGACTTTGGGGCACCATTTAAATGAAATCGGACGAAACTATATATGGGAGCTATATCTAAATCTGGACCGACCGAAACTTGGCAGACATCATTCTAGACCTAAATGATTAGGCTGTACCAAATTTCGTGCAAATCGAAAGATATATAGGGACTTTGGGGCACCATTTACATGAAATCGGACGAAACTATATATGGGAGCTATATCTAAATCAGGACCGATTTTCACGAAACTTGGCAGACATCATTCTAGACCTAAATGATTAGGCTGTACCAAATTTCGTGAAAATCGAAAGATATATAGGGACTTTCGGGCACCATTTACATGAAATCGGACGAAACTATATATGGGAGCTATACCTAAATCAGCACCGATTTTCACGAAACTTGGCAGACATCATTCTAGACCTAAATGATTAGGCTGTACCAAATTTCGTGCAACTCGAAAGATATATAGGGACTTTGGGGCACCATTTACATGAAATCGGACGAAACTATATATGGGAGCTATATCTAAATCAGGACCGAAACTATATATGGGAGCTATACCTAAATCAGCACCGATTTTCACGAAACTTGGCAGACATCATTCTAGACCTAAATGATTAGGCTGTACCAAATTTCGTGCAACTCGAAAGATATATAGGGACATTGGGGCACCATTTACATGAAATCGGACGAAACTATATATGGGAGCTATATCTAAATCAGGACCGATTTTCATGAAACTTGGCATACATCACTCTAGGCTTAATTCAGTACGTTATGCCAAATTTCGTGCAAATCAAAAGATATATAGGGACTTTGGGGCAGCATTTACATGAAATCGGACGAAACTATATATGGGAGCTATATCTAAATCTGGACCGATTTTTACGAAACTTGGCAGACATCATTCTAGACCTAAATGACTAGGATGTACCAAATTTCGTGCAAATCGAAAGATATGTAGGGACCGTTTACATTAAATCGATTAAATATATATATGGGAGCTATATCTAAATCTGAACCGATTTTTCCCAATTTCAATAGGGTTCGTCCTTGGGCCAAATAAGTGACCTATGCTAAATTTCATCCAATTCGGATTATAAATGCGACCTGTACTTTGTTTACAAATTTACATCGACAGACAGACGGACGGACGGACATGCATAAATCGACTCAGAAAGTGATTCTATGCATATTCTCAAAAGGAACCATGTGTCTATCTTGTTTCCTTTTGCCTGTTACAAACATATGCACAAAGACATAATACCCTGTACCACAGAGTGGTGAAGGGTATAAAAACAAAAATATCAAAATAACTGCAATAAAAAAATACAGTTGTTTGATAGATGTACAATTTTACATAAAATTTGTAATTAATTGTAAAAGAATGTTATCAGAAGCGGAGATATAGTCGAATTAGTATTAAAAGTTTGCTTTTTCATGGATTCTATTCAGTATTTTATATAACAATCAGACCTGTTATATCCTTGAACAGCCATAAAATAAAGGCCCGAAATTATAACATGGATGATAAGATATCGTACACTTGATGTATGTTCTGAAAATCTGATGAATCTGAAAATTAATAATGTATGTAGTAACTAAATTATATGAAATATCTTGTTATTAATAAAAATAACAATACAAATATAGTGGAAATAGTGATATAGTTACTTATTCAGGAATATTATTACTTATTAATGGTCCTTTGTATGATAAGCGTTCTGAAACGTCAATCAACAACTGAATTGCAACACTTATTACTGTCTTCGTCCCAATTTTAAGTAAACTTTCAATTGTTCGTCGAGTCTGGCAGAATATTAATGATTTTAAAAGCGGATTTTCAAGACCCTTTGTATGGGAGGTTTACCAAATCTTGGTCCGATCAATTCAGTTTTTTGTCAGTTGCTTTATGGACCTAAGTAGATATAAATTGCCAATTTTCATTGAATTTAGTTGAAAACTAAAGATTTTTTACGCCAAAAAGGGCGAAATTCTCAAGACCCACTATATGGAATGTATACTAAATCTTGGTCCGATTTATCCAGATTTTGTAAGTTGCTTTCCAGACCTAAGTAGATAAAAATTGCCTATTTTCATTGAATTTGGTTGAAAATTAAAGATTTTATAGGCCAAAAAGGGTAAAATTCTTAAGTGGTCCGATCTATCAAATTTTTTGTTTGTTGCTCTTTAGGCCAATAATAAGCCGCTGTTAATATGAACTCGGGACATAGTGCGACATATTGATCCTAGATCAACCTTTTGATTTACCGACCATACGGTATATAAATTTACGATGTCCATAAATTTATAAACAAAGTACAGATAAAGATGACTTACAGGTAAAGATGACTTAATATTTAGCTGTTGAAAAATTAATTTTGTCTGTTTGCTCTAGAAATTTTACACGAGGAAGGAGATTGACTTGTTTGACTTGTTTTCTTTTTAATGCCATCAAAAAACTTCTTAAAAAAATATTGAAAAATGGTTTTTGCCTGAAAACTGTCCAAATTACCTATAAATTGGATTATATATATGAACTATAGAACTATGTTTAACATACTTCGGAATGTCCGATTTGGGCCAAATATGCACCGTTTTGATGTATGATTTGTTGCTATTTTAAAGGTAACTCATAGAAGTCCTGCTCTCTATTGGCAAAAAAAAAAAAAACTCTAGCAGTCGATTTTCACAATCCTCCCTAGATAGCAATTTTTTATCATTAAAGAAATTTTGCAATGCAAGAAAAAATTATAATCGCTTGGTGCCAAGTCCGGACTGTATAGTGGATGAATTAAAACTTCCCAAACAAGCTCCCGAAGTTTCTGGGGAGTCACTGTAAATGTGTGTGGCCTAGCGTTGTCCTGGTGGAATACAAAACCTCTCTTGTTGGCCAATTCTGGCCGTTTCTGGTCAATTGTAAATGATTTAAAACAGTTTTATGGTCGATTTTTAGCTCCAGGACGAAATTCGAAATTCTTGACGACCGGCCTACCAGTACGATGTGCATCTTTAACATCAAAAATCGAATATAATGGTTTGTCTCAAACTGTTTATTTAACCATTTTATTCGTCCCTTAAATCTTAATGGTGTATTCTTGTTACAACGCGAAAATATAATCTAACAGATTTTTTACAGTAAAATATTGTCAGTCTACATATCTGATTTGGTAAACTGCTACCGATTCTTTTACACACAGTCACAGAAGCTACATTTACATGTATTATTTCTCAATGTCATTTCTATATGTAGATTTCCTTCCATAACATTTGTTTTCTCATTGATTCAAGGACATTCATATGGAATAAATATTTGTGAGTGTGATATAACAGCAGTGTTATTGTTTACATTATTATTACATTCACATTTCAGTGTATTATTTAAAAGTTATTTTCTTTTTGACTTGAATAAATCCAATTCAAAGAAACAACAAAGAGTAAGTGATGACGTTGATTGCCATTGTGCCAAGTTTGTAATAGAAAAGTTTATTTTTTCTAAGTAACATTTTCCGTCATATGTTGAAAAGATGAACCCCTATAAGTATGTATAGAGCATAAATATAAACTTTTTAGAAAATCATTGTCTTAAAAATGTAGTGTATATGTTAGTATGTAGAGCAGACCAATTTGCTTGTACAATAACAACGAATGTATAGTAAATACATTGCAATTTTAAATGTTCTATCACATTTTGTTCAAAATCAATTTTTTTCTCGTAAAAGGTGACTATTTGAAGTAATAATTTGAAACACCATTATGTGAATCTCTTCTTAACGTCGGAATTATAAAACATTATTAAACAATTTTATAAAATTTTATATTAAGAAAATGTTTCACATTTAAAATTTTAAACAATATCAATATTTAATATAGTAGACACCAAAAACGATGTTGAACAAAACACCACTTATTTGGTCATAAAATAGTAGTAAAACCTTTTTCTTTTCAAATTTCGATATAATATATTCCATGTCATGCATTCTTCAGCTTCTCTATTTAATATTCATGTAAATTATTAATTCCAAATATATTTTTTTGTTTAAAGTGGTGTTATTCTATCGTTGTGTTTATGTGGTTATGTTGGAGAATATCTGATTTTAAAAAGTAATAAAATCAATGGTTTCCATTTGCGCATTTTTTACAGGCTGTAAGGTTGTAGCATGTTTTGCTACAGCCTGTTAAGTGTCAATATTTACTTGATGTAAAAAATGATAACGTACGTTTCCTCGTCATCGTGTCACAATGAATAATATTTAAAACATTTTTGAACATAATGATTGAGGTACAGATAAACAATAAATATAATAAAAATTTAACACTCTTGTTCCAGATTATTGCCATGTATGTTTGTGTATGAAACTTACTATGAAATACACGTGTAACCTTTTCAAGAATGTTTTAACTTCTCCGTAGTCATATTTCAAGAATATAATACCCTACATCAGCTTCTTGAATAATATTTTGGAGTCTCATTGGGTTTCGAATCCTAGTAACCAAAATTTACCACAGCATATCCGCCATACAAAAATCACGATAGATTTCTGGTATATTGAATATCCACCTCAAGGTGCGATATAACAAAGTTTTTACTTTATTATGAAAAGCTCTTTAAACCTCAGCTTTTTAAATCCACACAAACAATGTGGTGTAAGGATACATATTTATTTTCAGTTAATATATTTTTTAAGCTCAAGCGTTTTAAATGTAATCGGAAATAAGTTTCAATTAGTCAAAGCGGTTATCGTCATTCGAGTTAGACTGTATATCCACAGTGGTGTAGGGTATCATATTGTCGACGCCTTTTGACTTCGGCCCTTTCCTTTTATATTAATAAATGAAATCAAATTTTACGCACAGCAACTAAACGTTAAATTGTGAACGTATTCAAAGTCTAGAAATCTTTTTTACCTCAGGTACGAAAATATATAATTTTTATACCGGTTTTATATATATATATATATATATATATATATAATGGCGGGATCGTTGGCTGACTCTCCTTTTTCCATACTCTCTACTGAACTGTAATTAATCGAGTTAAGCCCTCTTGCTGTCACCTGATGCTAACACAATAAATCGGCTATATCTTCAAAACATTTTCAGATGTTCACTTGAAAATGTATAGGGACATTCTTGAATTAGTGTAGGTTCAAATTAAATCAAAATAAAAAATTAAATTTTTTGAAACCGAGAATGGGTGCGGTCCCTTAAATCATAAAATTTGGTATAAGTTTGCGCCATCATATCTGTTTTACAAAAAAATAAAATATATGAATTAAGAAGATATTGGGACTATATCGTCACCATAAATACAAACGGACGTAACTACAATTTTATTTATTTTATATGAGTGGCAAAAACGTTAGTTTAAATCGGTAGCGTTTATTGTATGCTTGCAAATAGGGGAGCGGATATAGTCACTCCCATCCGACTCCTGCAACATGGGTCAATAATGAACGGTGAAAATGTGCTTCATCGAAATATTGGTTTTAGACCCCATATTTCTTGAACCAAATCCGTTTCAAAAAAGTCGAATTAGCCATGTCCGTCCGTCTGTGCGTTGTCCGTCCGTCTGTCTGGCTGGCTGGTGCGCACGATAACTCTCGAAAGGAATAATCGATTTCATCCAAACTTTGCACATCTTAATATTTCTTCCAAACTTAGTTTAAGTTCGAAGATGGGTCCCATTGGTCCACTCCGTCTGGTACCTCTCCCACAAAATTGTCAAAATTGTGTTAAAAATTAATTTTATAATAAGATGCAAACGATTTTTACGAAACTTTGTACAACCTATTATCTTTTACAAGCCTGAATCAAGAGTCAACATTTTCAATATTTATAAATCCAATATCAGACTAATGGAATGTCCGATTTGAACCAAACTTTGTACAACCTATTATCTTTACCAAGCCTAGATCAAGTTTGAGGGTATATATCTGTCGACAACACCGACTGACACTTTTTTACTTCTTTTTTTAATAAATACATATTTATCTTTATGTTTTTTGAATGAACATGACCAGTAAACACCAGTAAAAAATGGGATAGAAACTGTTTAAGTTTGATATGTTGTCCTACAACCTCCAGAGCCCAGTCGATCACGGATGCTGGTTGACAGCTCGGGTGTATCCTCTGCACGTTCCCTCTGCGGACACCGCAGAGCGTATATACCAACGGGCAATGGTTGTTGTAGGTTTGCTCCCCTTGCTCGACACTTTCTCTCACTGGAATATGTGTAATGTATGTAGTTGTAGCTGTACAAATACAAAGATCATTAAGATCCCTGCGATCCTCAACGACCTCTAAGATCCTAGCTCACAATATATATATATATATATTGGACTTTAGGACTTTATTTAACATGCTTCGGAATGTCCGATTTGGGCAAAATATGCACCGTTTTGTTATATTTGTTGCCATTTTAAAGGTAACTTCATAATCATAGAATTCCTGCTCCCTATTTGCAAAAACTCTAGTAGTCGATTTTCACAATACTTCCAAGAAAAAGATTTTTTATCATTAAAAATTTTTGCAATACAAAAACATTATGATAGTCCGGACTGTATGGCGGGTGCATTAAAACTTCCCAACCAAGCTCCCGAAGTTTCTGGCGAGTCACTGTAGATGTGTGTGACTTAGCGTTGTCCTGATGGAACATGACACCCCTCCTGTTGGCCAATTCTGACCGCTTCTGGTCAATAGCTATGTTCAAACGGTTCAGTTGTTGACAGTCGAGATCAGAATTTAGCGTTTGGCCATATGGAAACAACTCATAATAATCCCATTCCAGTCCCGCCAAATGCATAGAAGAACCATCACGGTCATTAGTCCTGTTTTGGCCACCATTTGAGGAGCTTCACTGCTCTGTGACCACGATCGTTTTCGCACAGTGTTATCTTATGTGAATAATTTCTCATTTGCAGTCACCATCCGTTTAAGAAATGGTTCTAACTCATTTATTATTACTTTTTTTTTTAATTGGTGTCCCAAACATCGAATTTCTTTTTGAATCCAGCATTGTTTAAATGGTTTAAACTGATTTATGGTCGATTTTTGAATTTTGAATGCTGTTCAAAATACCAAGCACAATGTCTTCCTCTGTTACATCTGTACCTAGTTAACGTTTATAAAAAACCAAAAATTAAAAAATAAAATAAAATTATGGGACTTGAAAGCATAAAGTGTTCAATCCCATACTGTTCGATTTTTTTGATTTTTTTATAATATGTTGGCTGAAATACTTCAATAGTAGTCGTTCTGTTGTAGACCTGGTTTTCGATTTTCTCTTTATAAATTTTAAATATTTTCAGATTGAGTACGGAAACAGACACTGTTTACATTACTATGTAGTCGATTTAACTAACAATAACATTGGCAATACTTTGTTTAATATTTATTATTGTTGTTGTCGTTTTAAACACTTTGTTTTAAACTTTTTATTAACTTTTAACACAGTGTCAAAATACATTAACTTTGTTTAAGCCAATAAATATTCATAGATTTTGAGATGAGTTTTAAAATTTTCAATTACAATATCATAACATTTATATAGCTCATGTTAAACACATTTAAATTATGTTGAAATGAACAATGATAATAATGAAATATAAATAATGATAATCATGAAATATAATTTCAACACCGACATCATAGCGTATAAGTAATATTCTCTCTTTTAGACATTGTGTATACGCACCGTATGTATTTTTGAGAACAAAAACATTAAACCTGCCATTTTAAGGCACTTAAAGGTGGGAAAATTACTTGTTACAAAAAGCCAACATAATGTTTAACACACATACCTATGTACGTATGTATTGTGTATGAAAATATATATGGGGGAAATTGTTAACATGAAATTAATACAATTTTGATTAGGCCTTCCATCACCTACACGTACAAAAAGACATACCAATCCACATTCCTGGCAATAAGTGTGGGGTATAATTTCAAAATATAAAAGACAAAAACATCTATGTGGTATGCTGTATTTAATGCCTGTTGAAATGTCATATATTTGAAAATGAATTTTTTAAATTTTATATTTAACCTATTTTGCAGTTTAGTTCAATGCTCCAACGTGTAACAGCATTAAGTGTTTTTTTTTTTTTTGCTGG
>NW_026874112.1:0-15585 GCF_032173495.1 Musca vetustissima | reverse complement strand
TTTCTCATGTTTTTGTAACTCATTAGTAGTATTGCTATCGACCCACCCACCTAGATAGCGTATCATCATGTTAGCTGTGATTTTGTGGCTACAGTTTAGAAGGGCAAGTAGTTCAACAGAAAGTTTTGCTGTTTTCTGTGAAGCTAATTACCCAAACATAAACAGTTTCATCCGTCCCTTCTATGCATTGTAGAAAATATATCAGTGAGTTTAAATTAATTTTTTGTAAAACAAAAACACAAAAATATACTAAAAGTTTTTCGTCACTTGAAAAGGAAATTTGATTACAATTTTTTGGAAAAAATTGTAAAAAAATTGCCATTCAGATGTTATGCCAGGTCCGAAGGATTGTTAAATCAGGCATATTAAAATAAAATATGATACATTTTGATAAACTTTCAACTATATCATAACTACCTACCATCAGCCCTTGCCCAAGAGCTCGTCCATATACGACTTCGCTTTCAGCCTCTATATATAAATCCTGTCCTTGAGCTGTAATGACCCCTACATCGTAATATAGCCTTCCAACAACGGCTCGTGTATACTGCTTTAAAGGCAATTAGAAACTCAGCTCCATATCCCTTCAGATCGTTTACCGAGACTCCTTTCAGCTTGTGTATGATTGCCTTCAATCCATCTGGAGAGATCCGCTTCTGTTCGTCTACAGATAGATACTCCTTTCAGCTACAAACCTCTTCAGAGATTCCCTATAACGACTTCGTCCTCCTAGTCTACAAATGCACGCTTCAGCCCGTCTACAGAGACTACCTCCTGCTAGTCTATAAAGACTTCCGGGTGATCGTACACACAGACTTCCTCCTGTTCGTCTATGAAGACGCCCTTTTCAAGCTTGCTATAATGACTACCTTTAGCTCGCCACTCAGCCCTTGTCCATGAGCTCATCCATATAAAGATTACTTCGCTCTCAGCCTCTATAAAGGCATCCTGTCATTGAACGTATGAGAAGCTTTAAAGACAATACGCTTCAGTCGTTTACTTCGAGACTCCCTTCAATTCGGTTTTAGAATCTCCTTTCAGTTATGCACAGAGACTCCCTTCAGATCGTCTGTGAAGATTTTCTTCAGCTCGTCTATAAAGGCTCCCTTCAACTTGTCTATAAGGCCTCCTTCATCTCTTCACTAAAGACCCTCTTGATCTACAAAGTCTTTCTTTCTTCTACATTATGAGTCTTCTGATCCTCTATCTCTCTCTTTCAAGCCAAAATTGTTATGTGCTGTATAAACCTTGTGTAACGAATTAATGCAATTGGATTCTAAATTACCAACACATACGCTGACTTTACTTTGCAATTACTTAACAACTCAACTCTAATAAATGTTTTCTTAGCACCCATGCCATTTTTATGGCAATCGGACCACCTACCCCAAACACACACACACGCCGACACACATTGCAATGGGCGGTAGATACATTCACTTGTACTAGGAGTTTTATGAGGATTTTCCTCATACATACCAAGGATGTTGAATATATAAAGTCCTTTGTCGTGTATCAAAAGTAGATTTAAGCCGACATTGTTGCATTTTCATGTTCAGAGGATTGGTAGTAAATTCAGTCACTCACGAACAGACACACGCACACACATACACAAACCGTTACAATCATACCACACTCACACACACGAAGTCTTTTAAAACATCCTTTATACCCCCTTTTTAAAAATGCAAGGACAAGCATCTTGTTGGCGCTACACGCATAGAGAAGAGATAGAATACGGGACGGGTTGGCAGCCAGTGTGCCAGCGACAACTAGCTAAAGCAGCTCTATAAAATTTACGATTATTACAATGTTAACTTGTATGAAAGGGCGTTAATATGCTGTATGTATGTGGTTTGGCTAATGAAACTTGAAAAACAGTGTTTGTTGTTACGATGGTGGGTTGCTTTTTTCTATTTCTTCTTCTTCTTGTGCTTCTCTACTAATAGTCATTTTCTTCATTGTTGTTATTGCTGTTGGCTTTTTTACTTGTATTTCATTAGCAGTGGGCTGTTGTTTTTTTAGTAGTAGGCTTATAACATAATGAAATTAAGAGGTTGCTGGTGTAAGTACTTTTAGTATGGGCCACACACATACTCGTAAATTGTTCCCAACAGCCAACCACTTGAAGGCCACTCCCGGAAGAATGCAGTTAGAAGGTATTAAATTTCCGCTAGAATGCATTTTAATATAATGAGTTTTTAAAAAATATGACTATATAACCTTAGCCGCTAATCTAGATCAAGAAAATGTGATTGTTTGTTTTGTGGGGGTTTTTCTCTGTATTATGGCGTTAACAAATTGTATAGCCTGGAGGAATTTAAATAGCCTGGAGGAATTTAAATAAATGGAAATTAGGGTAATAAAAAAATAAGAGGGTGGAATTTATGATTAGAAGGATTAAGGGTGAGGACATCAAGGTCCACTTTTCCTTAATAAAATATTTATATTTTGTATCTAAAAACTAGTAGAGTAAAAAGTCGGATGAAACCGACTATATATTACCATACAGCACTTTGGTTACATAAAAGAGGTTAATGTATGTTTAGTCCCTACAAAATTTCAAGTGAAAATCTCAAGAACTCTTGAAGATATAACCTATTTTTTGTGTCAGCATCAAATGACGGCTAAAGGGCTTCTCAAACTTTAAACGCGTTTTTCTCTAAACATTTTTTTGCGAATGGCGGGCACGATAACTCAAAAACTAATAACCCAATCAAATTTTTACACGTTTCTCTGTGAGTGTATAGCTATCGTATGAACTAGGATAAAGCCAATCGGCGAAGATTTTCCTTTTTATTTAACTTGGTTTTTGGTAAAAAATCGGCGATTTTCCAAAAATATTTTTTTCAAAGGTCCGCCATTTTGTTAATTTTAGAGCGAAGTCATACGAGAGCCAGACATGTACTCTTTCTAACACCGTTGGAAGTTTCGGATTCCAATGTTCCAGTGAGGAGTTATCATGCCCGCCATCAAAACTAAGGACTTTTCTTTAAGGGGACCCCCCATTCTCGGGGTCAAATTTTTTCTTGATATAATTCGAATCTACACTAATTAAAGAATGTCCCTACAAAATTTCAAGTGAAAATCTCAAGAACTTTTGAAGATATAGCCGATTTATTGTGTCAGCATCAAGTGACGGCTGAAGGGCTTCTCAAACTTTAAACGAGTTTTTCTCTAAACATTTTTTTGCGAATGGCGGGCACGATGACTCAAAAACTAATAATCCAATCGGTTCCAAATTTTGCAACGTTCCTCTGGGAGTGTGTAGCTCTCGTATGAACTAGGATAAAGCCAATCGGTGAAGATCTTCCTTATTTTTTAACTTCGTTTTTGGTAAAAAATCGGTGATTTTCCAAAAATATTTTTTCTAAGGTCCACCATTTTGTTAATTTTAGAGCGAAGTCTATAATCCTAGTTCATACGAGAGCCAGACATGTACTCTTTCTAACACCGTTGGAATTTTCGGATTCCGATGTTCCAGTGAGGAGTTATCATGCCCGCCATCAAAAATAAGGACTTTTCTTTAATTGCAAAAAACAACAACAAAACAATAACAAAAATTTTTTGAAAATTATTTTTCTTCTCTTTTAAATCTTCAATTATATATGTGCAAAGTTACAAACCTTAACAATCATTGGTATTGATTTACCAGCCCATTTAAAATCTTGAAAAATTAAAATCGAGAATGGGGGGGGGGGGGGGGGTTTCCCTTAAACCAATTTTAGTTAAACCAAATGTCTATAAAGTCTTCCTTCAGCTCGTCCATATAGACGCCCTCCAACTCGTCAAAAGAGTTCTTCATTATACATGACTCCCTTCAGCTCGTTATAAAGACTCCCTTCAGCTCGTTTGAAAGACTCCCTTCAGCTCGTCTATAAGGACCCACTTCAAATAGTATGAGCTAGTCTCTATAGACTCCCTTTACTTCGTCTATAAAGACTCCCTTCAGATCGTCTATAAACACTCCCTTCAGATCTGAAGTCTATAAAAACTCGTCTATAGAGAGTCACTGCTTTATCTCGTCTATAGAGACTTCCATCACATTGATTATAGAGGTTCTCCTAAGCTCCATTTCTTCTATCAGGAATTCATTTAGATCCAATTATTTTATAAAGGCTGCCTTCAAATCGTCCATAAACACTCCTCTCAGGTCGTCTATAAAGACACCCTCCAATTCCTGTATAAAGGCTATCTTCAACTCCCACTACAAAGCCTACATTTAGCTCGTCTATGAAACATATATTTTTAGATCGTTTTCAGAGACTCCTTCATGTTCTTCTCTCAGGTCTTCTTTCAGCTCGTATAAATATTCGTTCATGTCGTCTATGAAAGCTCCCACCAGTTTATAAATACAAATAAGCTCCCACATGCCTATAATGAATTCTAGCAGTTCTATAAAGAATCACTTCACATGCTCCGACTATATAAAAAACTTACTCCTCTTCAATTTTAAATACTTCGTCCTGAAATATCCCTCATGTCGCCTCTTAAGACTCCTACCAGTAATCAATCCATGTCGATTTCAGCAAAGCATAATACACGTTATTCTAAACACAGTATGGTATTCTATGCAAAGTTTCGTCTCAATTGAACAGACCTTTGGAAATTGGTGCATCATTTCCATAAAATCGAACGAAAGTATATATGGGTTGCTTGGGCCAATTTGTATCTCATTCCTATTATAAATACAACCACTCCGTTGTTTACAAATATAGGTGGGCATAACGTTAGACAGACGGACTTGTATAAATCCTCTAAGAAAATTATTCTATGTATATTCTCAAAAGTACCTATGGATATACCTCGTTTCCTTTTCCTTGTTACAAACAAACCACAACAACGTTCACTTTTGACGTGAAACGACACTACATTGTTGTTTCAGAAATACAATTTGACATTTCCGAATCCTTCATCACCATTTAACATGAACTGACAATTTCGCATATATAATTTCCCCAACAATTACAACATAATATTAAATATTTATATCTTCTTTATTGTAACAATTTCCTTTTGTTATTTTCTTTCTTCTTCTCTTTTTTAATATATGTGTATGTATGATGACATTTCAACGCATCTGCTCCGCGCTGATTATCCTCGCAAAAATTGTAACTGTCATCATCTGAATTTGACAACAAATATGTTCGGGTGTCGGCGTGAAAATCTACTCTTAAATCTACTACTAAAAATCAAACAAACCACAACAACAACAACGACGATGACGACAACGAAACCATTGGCAAATCCTGACAAATATATAATATAATCAGATCCACCACAAGTGACATTGTCATTGGGTTCAACGCTTAAGCCGGATGACATTAAGGAAGGCGATGATGTTTACTTTGAATGTCATATCAAGGCAAATCCAAAGGAACATCGAATTACTTGGTCGCACAATGTAAGTAGATATATAGATTTTGTTGTAACAAACATACATATGTCAAATCATTTTTCATTTCATAAATGAAAAAAAAAATAATTATTTTATATGGGTGAGAGGAAGAATATCATGTGAACAATTTGATTCAATTACAGTAATTATAAAATTGTAAAATTGTTATTTTCCAATGTCAATGAAATAATTCTATGTTTCATAGAATATAAAATTACATTCTCGTTCATGTAATTATTTACATTTATTTACAAAATATTCTCCTCCATTCCCATATAAAATTTATACAAACCTATTTCCATTGATTTAATAGAATTTCCTTTTATTTAAATTACAACATAACATCAATAAATATTTCACAAATTTTAACATTTATTTATATTTTGCGTTTGTGTTTTTCCCTCCGTCATCTATTTTTTCTCTTCCACTCTACAGGGTGTTCCTGTTACCCAAAATGTCTCCTGGGGTATTATAATTTCAACACGTTCACTGGTACTGCAACGTGTGGCTCGCGTCCATGCTGGACTCTATGCATGCTCGGCGGCCAACGACCGTGGCGAGACCACCAGTGCCATGGTGAATCTAAGGATACGCTGTAAGTAAATAAAAAAATGAATAAATAATAAAATATTATTATGGTTTAATATGTTTTGGGGTTTGTTATATGCAATTGAAATGAAATTTAAAATATGTTATTTGGGGTATGTAAACCTGATGAAGTTTTAAATATGAATAAATTAAACCAGTAAAGAAAGTAGTAAACTCGGACGGAGCCGACTATATGATATGCTTCACCACTTTGGGTATATTCAACCAATGAATCCTAACAGACGTCGAATTTTTGAAGGGTCATTAACATGAAAATTAATATAGGGTTGCTTCTTACAATGGGACAAAATTATGTAAATCAGTTTAAAACAAAAAAAAAAAAATATATATATATATGTAAAACGATTTCATCACAGGTTAATTTATACTAATTTCAATATGTTGTGTGCATTTGGCCTAATTTTGAGTTCTTGGTGCATCATGTACTTAAAATCGGGAGAATATATATAGGAGCTCTATGCAAATCAGAACTGATTTCAAAAATTTCCGCACGCAAGGTTATATTAAATTCAGTACGATGTGCAAAATGTTGTGTAAATCAGCCTACCTTTGGGTCTTTGGTGAACCATTTACTTAAAATCGGACGAAACTATATATTGGAGTTATATATAAATCTGAACCGATTCTTACAATACATAGTACACGGTACGCTATACTAAATTCAGTACATTGTGCAAAATGTTGTAGGAAAATATATATGGGAGCTATATCTAAATCTGAACCGATTTTCAGAAAACTTAACACACATCATTCTAGACCTAATTCATTACGTTGTGCCAAATTTCGTGCAAATCGAAAGATATATAGGGACTTTGGTACATCATTTACATTAAATCGAACGAAACTATATAGGGAGCTATATCTAAATCTGGACCGATTTCCGGAAACTTAACACACATCTTTCTATACCTAATTCTACGCTATGCCAACGCTATGCCAAATATATATAAGAGCTATATATAAATCTGGACCGATTTTCTGGAAACTTAACACACATCATTCTACATTCAGTGCACTATACAAAATTTCAGTAAATCGAAAGATATATAGAGTTGGTACACCATTTACATTAAATCGGACGAAAATATATATATGGGAGCTATATTAAATCTGGACCGATTTCCAGGAAACTTTACACACATTATTTCATTACGCTATACAATATATATGTAGCTCCCATATATTAAATCTGGACCGATTTCCAGGAAACTTAACACACATTATGCTATACTTAATTCATTATGCTATACAAAATTTCGTGCAAATCGAAAGATATATAGGGACTTTGGTACACCATTTACATTAAATCGGACAAAAATATATATAGGAGCAATATATAAATCTGGACCGATTTTCTAGAAACCTACACACATCATTCTAGCCCTAATTCAGTACGCTGTGCCAAATTTCGTGCAAATCGAAAGATATATATAGGGACTAAATTTGAACCGATTTTTCCCAATTTCAATAGGGTTCGTCCTTGGGCCAAATAAGTGTCCTATACCAAATTTCATCCAATTTGGAACTTAATGCGACCTGTACTTTGTTTACAATTTAACATGGACAGACACCAGATGGACGGACATGCATAAATCGACTTAAAAAGTGATTCTGTGCATATTCTCAAAAGGAACCATGTGTATATCTCGTTTCCTTTTGCCTGTTACCAACATATGCACAAAAACATAATACCCTGTACCACAGTGTGGTGAAGGGTATGAATATGTATATGAATCAGTAATAAAATATTTTTTATTTGGGAGTTGTTATATGCAATTATTGTAATAAAATTTAAAACATATCCACATGGGGATTTTGATGAAGTTTTTAAAATGAATAATTTAAAATTAATGTTACAAAATTATCCTAATATTTTCTGCACTGGTACTTACCCGTCCAACTTTTTGTACCCTCCATATTGAGATTCGTTCAAAACATCTAAAACTGAATTGGGACCGGCAAAACGAAATACCAAATTACACACACACATAAGACCTCTTTAGGTAGGGACAATATAGAGAGGGTCTTTTCATCCAAAAATGTTATTTGAAGACATTGTTTACTCACCAAAATTAGGATACCGAACATTGACCAATGTTGAGTTTTTTTTTTCAAAAATTCGTGCCATGGATAATTCTTGAAAAACAATTTTTCAAAAATTCGCGCCTTCGATAATTCTTGAAAAACAGTTTTTCAAAAATCCATGCATTTAATAGTCTTTAAAAATATTTTTAAAAAATTTCACCTTTCATAATCCTTGAAAAATAGTTTCCACATTAAAATGTATTGTAGTTTCTATATCTGAAATATTTGTAAAATGTTTGATGCTATCCAACATTGGTATGTATTCGATTAGTTATGATTACAAAAAAGAAATATTTAATGGATTTTTCAAATTTTAACATTGCACTGTTTATTTTTTTTTCATTCGAATTATTATTTCACAATTTCGTTGTTGTTGCTATTTCCATTCATAAAAATATACACATTTGAATGGATTTAAAATTGCATTTAGTGAGCTGTGTAGATTTTCATTAAATTATCGCATACCAATAACCTTCAACCAACTAGTATATTTTATATGTTGTTGTGTGTGTGTTTATGTGCATGCCACATATATAATTACCTTATTTAATAAATCAATTGGAAATGAAATTTATGAATGAATATATCAATATTCACATTTGTTGTTTTCACAACGAAAAATACATTTGAATTGATTTTCATAACGAAATTATTGTATAGATGTTTGAAAAATTTGTACAAAGGCTAGGCTATCGCAAGTTGTGGAGGGAGCTGAACTTCTATAACAGAAATCGTTGTTTTTAATTATCGAAAAATATCATATATATATATATATATATAATTATAAAATGTTGTAATAACATTTCAGATTTGTGGATTCGCATCGTAAGCACAATCCCTTGTGTGATAAGGGTTCGACATAATTATAATCCATCATTTTGTTTTAGAATGTCAATTCAAACACACATACAACATTTTTTGTGTAATTTGAGTAGCATGAATAGTTCTCAAGTTGTTCATGCCTTCTTTATTCCATCAAACTAAAAATCCCTTACAAAAATTATTATTGATTCAAAGATAGTACCCTCACTTAACCTACATACATATGTCAGTAGCTTCATATTTACCAAAGCCATCATATTACACACATATACATATGTTTGTATGTAATACGGAATATTATTAATTATATATTTTTTGCCTCACCTTTCTCTCGCATACATAGTTCAGCTCAAACAAAGAGAAAAAACTCAAGCATTTTTATTGTGCTTCAGCCTTTCCCTTATAAAATGAAGCTAAATCCAAAGTAAATATTTCACAAAATGTTTGTAGTGCAGCAACAATATATGTTTCTGATGGTGGTCTGTTCAACTACCATAAAAGAGCAACATATAGTTATTTTTTTACAAACTCTCTGTCCAATAAACACCGCGGGTCATACACCACACATCGACGGAGGGCAATCGCCATAGCCTCAATAACCAGGAGGATTGTTGCGATGATGAAACAAAATTGATAGCTGTCAGTTCAGAAGAGGCAAAATGATCGGGACGTCCATTAGTTGAGTGTGTGGGGTTAGCCAAGGAATAGAGTAATTGATACCACACCTCCCACCATAATACACGATTATATTTATACTCTTATGGGAATGCTTGTTTTATAGTTGATTTCTTCATTGTTGTTGCTGTTGGAAATCTATCAATAGATGATATCTTATTCAATTAGGAGGGTTTCGTTTTTCCTTTTCTTCCTCTGTATTTCCTTTGTTACATTTGTATGAGTGTTCTATATTAAATTTCATATCTAATTAACAATCAATAAGGTTTGGGAGGTGTATGACCATAATAAGAAGGATTTGAGGGATTATCAAGGGCGGGCATAACGAAGGACCTAAAAGGTGTCTTGAACGGATTATAAGTGGTTCTTAGTTTTTTTTTTAATATTTCATGGTTTATGATAGTTTAAAATCCCGATGGGACTTTTTTTAAGGATAATGTAGTCTTAGGTGTAGATTAAAAAAAATTGTTTAGGTTTGCCAGGGTCTTAGGCGTGTATTAAAAAACTCAGGGTCTTAGGCGTAGAATAAAAAATTGTAGGTTTGCCAGGGTCTTAGGCATGTATTAAAAAAGAAATCATAGGTTTGCTAGGGTCCTAGGAGTAGATATAAAAATATTTTTCTAGGTTTGCCAGGGCCTTAGGCGTAGATTAAAAAAAATATTTTTTTAGGTTTGCCACGGTCTTAGCCGTTTTTTTAAAGCATAGTTTTGCCAGGGTCTTAGGTATTAATAGGTTCCCCAGGGTCTTGGCGTAGGTTTAAAAAAAAATATTTTTTTAGGTTTTCCAGGGTCTTAGTTGTAGATTTTTAAAAAATATTTGTTTTTTTATACCCTTCACCACACTGTGGTACAGGGTATTATGTCTTTGTGCATATGTTTGTAACAGGCAAAAATAATCGAGATAGACCCAGGGTCGTAGGCGTAAATTTAAAAAATATATTTTTTTAGGTTTGACAGGGTCTTAGCCTTTTTTTAAAGCATAGGTGTGCCAGTGTCTTAGGTATAGATTTTGTCATAGGTTTGCCAGGGTCTTAGGCGTAGGTATTTAAAAAATATTTTTTTAGGTTTTCCAGGGCCTTAGTTGTAGATTTAAAAAAAAAATATATATATATTTGTTTTTATACCCTTCACCACACTGTGGTACAGGGTATTATGTCTTTGTGCATATGTTTGTAACAGGCAAAAATAATCGAGATAGACCAATGGTTCCTTTTGAGAATATGCATAGGGTCACTTTCTGAGTCAGATTTATGCGTGTCCGTCCGTCCGCCTGTCCGTCTGTCTGTCCATGTTAAATTGTAAACAAAGTACAGGTCGCATTTATGATCCGAATCGGATGGAATTTGGCACAGCTCATTTGTTTGGCCCAAGGACGAAATTTGGCACAGCGTAATGAATTACGTCTAGAATGATGTGTCTTAAGTTTCGTGAAGATCGGTTCAGATTTAGATATAGCTCGCATATATATTTTTGTCCTATTTATGGTAAATGGTGTACCAAAGTCCCTATATATCTTTCGATTTGCACGAAATTTGGTATAACGTACTGAATTGAGCCTGGAGTGATGTCAGCCAAGTTTCGAGAAAATCGGTCCAGATTTAGATATAGCTTCCATATATAGTTTCGTCCGATTTAAGCTAAATGGTGCACTAATGACCCTATATATCTGTTGATTTGCACGAAATTTGGTATAACGTGCTGAACTGAGCTTAGAATGACGTCTGCCAAGTTTCGAGAAAATCGGTTCTGATTTAGATATAGCTCCCATATATAGTTTCGTCCGATTTCATGTAAGTGGTGCAATACCCTAGCGTACTGAATCTAGTCTGTACTGATGTGTGCCAAGTTTCGTGAAAATCGGTTCAGATTTAGATATAGCTCCCTTATATAATAGATTGATTTTAAGTAATTGACGCACCAAGGAACCAATATATGGCTGATAGGAACAAAACGTACTGAAATTAGTATAACCTAACCTGTGACAAGTTTCGTTGAAATCGGTTCATATTTGGATATAAATTCCCGATTTTAAGTAAATTGGACATCAAACTCCTCATGTTAGTCAGATTGACATCAAATTTTGCACAACGTACAAAATTGAGCATAGAATTACGTAGTTGCGTTTTCTAGAAGTACAGACATATCCCAACGGATGACCTATTGATATTTGTTTCAAGTCGATTGATCTAAGTCGATTCACATTTAGATAAATATCACATATTTTATTTCATTCAATTTCATGTCAATAGTCCTGTTTAATATACCCATAGTGGTGAAGGGTATCATCTAGTCGGCCCCGTCCGACTTTACTACTTTCCTTACTGGTTTTAAGATTTTCCGCAAGGAAAGCTGTTGATTTTCAAGAATTGTCAGAGCCAATGTAGGGGAATTTTCATTAATATTCTTTAAAGATAATCACAGTTAATAGCTTGGATTCAATGAAGAAACATATTCAAAGATATTTAACCAAGAGGATTTCTTAAGAATGGGTTTTTTAAACGCCGCAGAGTAAATATATTTTTAGAATTTTTTCAAGGACTTTTGTTGGTTTTTAGAACAATAATTGGGGAATTTGAAAATATTTTTAAGGACTAAAAGACCTTAAAAGGATAATCCTGCGTTTTTAAGTAGTATGTTACAAGGTTATAAAAACGAAGAGTTTCAGATTATTAGTAAATTCAAAAAAGTCACAGCTTTTGATTTTGGGAATGTGGCTACAGTTTCCAATCACCTCCTTTTAAACATTTTTTTGTGACTGATGCTGCATGCTAACTTTTCAATCCGGCCATGGTATTTCCATTGTTTTGGTCATTGTCATTATTTGATTTAATCTACATAATTGGTATTAAATCGATTTTGTTTTCAATGTGAGAACATGAATAAAACCACATGAGTTTTCCCCATCAAACTAACGATCTAAAAAAAGTTGTAAATAAATTCGATTATTGTTGTTGTTAAAATCCTACCTTATTTACAATTATTTCTAAATTTACATGTAATTAATACAATTCGTGAGTGGCTTAATAACTATTTTCCATTGTTTTTCATGTAATAACCATTGTTATAAAAATATTAAAACTTTACAAAAAAATAAAAAAATACCCCGCTGTACGTATGTGTAAGCAAGTTAAAAGAATATTCTTATTATAATTTTTATATCCTTTTGGTATTTATGCCAATTATCACTAATAAACCATAAATAATTATAGCACCATGAATATCAATTCAATTATCCTTATGAATTTTTAATTTCATCACAATCATTAAAATGCAAATGTTGTGTATATATAACCAACAATACACAATTACATAGTGTGCATGTCTACATGTGAGTGGCTGTCTGTGTGTGGAACCAATAAATTTACGTGAATACATTTATTATCAGCCAGGATAAGCAAATTAAATAATTGTTTAATTATATTGAGTTTAACTAAATATTAATAATTTCAATGTTTATTGAATGCACAAAAGGTGCATATAAATCAAATTGATGAAGCTGGAATATTTAATGTGGAATTTTAGATTAGAAGTTCGATTGTCATTGGAACGTTCCCACAGGAATTTTTAGTTACCTTGACACATTATTTTAATGGGAGGTAATTTTGAGTATAGCTTAGCTGGTAATATATTATATTCACAGTTTCATATAAGGTTTGGATTTCTATTTGTGTGCCCTTATTTTTAATATTTGTAACGAAATTAAAATATCGGAAATAAAACAATTTCCAACAACTTTAAAATAATAGCTGCAAAAATAAAATCAATTGTTTATTTATATGCAAATTTGTTGTTTCGTTTCAACATATCTGCAAGTGATACACGCCACATACACTTTGCACATATTAGAATATGAATATTTGCATATATGGGTGTGAGTGTGTGTGTGCGTTTATTTTTCTGTTTACAAACTAAACAATTGAAAAATGAAAACTTCTTCCTTCCGCTGTTCCGCAAAGTTTTCGTGGGAAATGAAGATTAGAAAGTGTGCGTATGTATTGGCTGCTGCTGACTTGTGCTGGCATCGTCTTCGTATATATCACTTGTTGTTATTGTATGATGATATGCCAGTGACACAACACATCATCAAGTGTACGTATATGTGTATGTGTGTGCATTCATGTCAGCCATAAAGTTTTCCCATGATTTTAGTTGAGTGTTGAAATATTCAAAACAAATTTTCAAGTTTTTCTTTCTTTTGTTTTTTTGCAACGCATGAAAAGTAATATGTTCGGTGAAGACAATTACAGTGACTGGTGGCGTTTAAGGATTTCAAATAGGAATTTTTTAAGAATTATTTTTATATTCATATTACCAAGTATTCTCTTGCCGTATTACTGATTTTCTGTGGAAAAAAATCCATGTTAATCGTTAAAGGGAAAATCAACTTAATCTGCTGCAATTTTTTCGTCTGAAGAGTGTTGACATATTTTCGGAGAAAAAACTTACGCGCATGCATACGATACTATAAAAATAAAATATGCGCTGAAATGTCATGGGCGTAATAAAAAATATTACGTTTAAGTTTGGCCTTGTACCACGAGGGACCTATATTGAAGGCTGTGGAAATTATCAAAATTCAGAAACCGCACACCACTTTGGCTATGTACAAGAGGTGGAATTCCATCTAAGAAATTTGAAATGCATAATATGGGAGCGCCAAAATACCAACATTATATATATATATATATTAATGGTTTTCTAGTATATTATCTGTTATCCTCTGAAAATACTAAAGACCAAATTAAAGTCAATTTTATGAGGAAATCATTTATTACCCTTTGTAATAGTAATACTAATTTCCAAAGTAAGTTTCCAAATTTCAAATATAGGTTCACCCAAATCCAAATTTACAAGTTATTACACAATAATATAAATTTCCATAACAACCTACGTTAACAATCGTAAGTACGAATTTCCAATATTTCTTAATTCCAAATTTTAGTGTTCCATCTCTATTGGTTCACCTAAACCCAAATAAGTGCATATATCGAAAACTACCTACTACTACTCCTACACTTCGGCGGTAATATTAACTTAAAATTTCAGGAATCGTTCCTCCAATTTAAATTGTAAAAAATTTAGTACCGTTTGGTACTTTTCGTATGCATGACTACACACTTCCAAAATCACCTCCTAATATCGACCCTATTTATTAACCTTGATTTGCATTCCAAATTTCAAGTTTTTCAAGAGCTCTACTCGTTCACATGCTACGAAATTGTAACAAATTTATTACATTTTAATACTTTTTGGATACTTATAGTTCGACTTTCTAAAAACCCTTCGAATTTTCTACGCTGCCTCAATGACCCTCAATCCAAATTTCGGTACACTATTTAGTACTTCTTTTGTGATTTTCGTGCCGCCCTAGTACGAATTTCCAAAAACCTTATCTGACACCTTCGAACTAAGAGTGATCCTCACCCCAAATTTCAAGCTTCAGCCGGTTTCATCTCTGCGTTGATGATTCGTTAAGTCAGTCAGTTAATCAGTGAATCAGTCAGGCAGTAAGTCAGTCAATCGTTATATAAGAGGTGTGCAAAGATCGGCAGCAATCCTCACATCCGGTGCTCAAAGAAGCACTCCTCAGTGTGCTGTAATTAATTGAATATAGGAGATATGGACGTGGTGGGGGCCATTATGGAAATGCTAATGTTATCAACATGACGGGAAATTAGTATAAACTTAGATTTATGACTCTCTATCAAATAATTTTTTGACAGCAGCGAAGTCAGTCAAGGAGTTGTACATAAATGACAAGATACTGATGACTATATTTGTCAATATTCAAGCGGCTCTAAAAGCAATCAGGCCAAACACTCAGGACTGCGACCGAGTCAAGCAATATAGGAATTGATATTAATTGATTTATATCAAGAAAACGAAAAAAATATAGAATAAGACATTCATTCCAATGATAAGTTAAATATCGCTGTATGGATGATTACAGGTTATTGCAGAATCAGATCTCTTCTTCAAAGTAAGCACTTAATTAGA
>NW_026874111.1:0-15792 GCF_032173495.1 Musca vetustissima | reverse complement strand
TATGTCTCCTAACAGGCTCCTCTTTTTCTTAATTAAGTACGCTATTCCAAAATTCGTGTAAATCGAAAGATATATAGGGACTTTAAAGCACCATTTACATAAAATCGGATGCAAATATATATGGAGCTATATCTAAAGCTGAACCGATTTTCACGAAACTTAGCACACATCATTCTAGACGTAATTCAGTACGCTGTGCCAAATTTCGTGCAAATCGAAAGATATATAGGGACTTTAGTGCACCATTTACCTTACATCGGATGAAAATATATATGGGAGCTATATCTAAATCTGAACCGATCTTCACGAAACTTAACACACATCATTCTATACCTAATTCATTACGCTGTGCCAAATTTCGTACAAATCGAAAGATATATAGGGACTTTGGTGCACCATTTACCTTACATAGGTCGAAACTATATATGGGAGCTATATCTAAATCTGAACCGATTTTCACATAACTTAGCACACATCTTTATAGACTTAATTCTGTAGGCTATACAAAAAATCGTGCAAATCGAAAGATATATGGGGACTTTGGTGCACCAATTACCTTAAATCGTGCGAAACTATATATGGGAGCTATATCTAAATCTGAACCGATTTTCAGGAAACTTAACGCACATCATTCTAGACTTAATTCAGTACGCTGTGCCAAATTTCGTGCAAATCGGAAGATATATAGGGAGTTTGGTGCACCATTTACCTAAAATCGGTCGAAACTATATACCGGAGCTATATCTAAATCTGAACCGATCTCCACGAAACTTAGCACACATCATTCTAGACTTAATTTAGTAGGCTATGCCAAAATTCGAGCAAATCAAAAGATATATAGGGACTTTGGTGCACCATTTCTATTAAATCGGAGGAAAATATATATATATATATATGGGAGCTATATCTAAATCTGAACCGATCTTCACGAAACTTAGCACACATCATTCTAGACCTAATTCATTACGATGTGCCAAATTTCGTGCAAATCGAGAGATATATAGGGACTTTGGTACACCATTTATCTAAAATCCGACGAAAATTTATATGAGAGCTATATCTAAATCTGAACCGATTTTTCCCAAATTCAATAGGCTTCGTCCTTGGACCAAATAAGTGACCTATGCCAATTTTCATCCAATTCGGATCATAAATGCGCCCTATACTTTGTTTACAATTTAACATCAACAGACGGACGGACGGACATGCATAAATCGATTCAGAAAGTGATTCTATGCATATTCTCAAAAGGAACCATGGGTCTATCTCGATTCTTTTTGCCTGTTACATACATATGCACAAAGGCATAATACCCTGTACCACCACAGTGTGGTGTAGGGTATAAAAATCCACGCCTTGTTAGAGACCCAAAAAAAATATTTTTTGAAAATCCACGAAAATCCGTATTTTTTAAGAGACTCATTTGGTTTTTTTTTTTTTTTTTTGTTCAAAAAATTATTACATTTTTGGTATTCTGCCTCCATAAAAACCCTCTTTGGTTATTTTATTATATCATCACCGTCCGTCCGTCCCCATGATGATGATGATGAGTTAAATGTTCCATAAATTTTAATGGCTGATTCCTACGCTCGAAAAAAATTGCCATAAAAAAATCTGACAGACTGACTGACAGTCTGTCAGTCTGTTACAGTGACGATCGAAATAACCTTCGTGGTTATGAATTGCATTCTGAAAATCCAAAAAAAAAAAACAAGTTGTTAATTCATGGACCTCCATCAACGTAAATGCAGTGAACCCATAACTGCCAATAAGAGACACCGCGTTTGTGTCTTAAGTCTTTTGTTTATCTCTTTGGAAAATTTACAATTTATTTCATTGTTATTTTTTTTTTGATTCAAATAGACAATTACACTATTAATTAGCGTAAAACGCAAACTCATAAAAATAAATAAATTTTATTTTACTCCCCCCCAAACCAGCCCCGCACCATTGATCTAGATCGCAAACGAATTCGAAGCAGTGTGAACTTGACTTTGATAATGAAGTCGTTTAGGCAAAAGGCCAAACGCAAAAAAATCAACAACAAAAAATGACTCCAATTTGATATGATTGAGTGGCAGTTTTTTTCCAAAAACAAGTTTTTTGTTGTTGTTTTTTTAAGCCTAATTAAACCATCATGGCACAGTGCAAACCACCCGGCAGCTCACCAAACAGCCTAAACGTGCATTGTATTTAAAAAAAATCCAATCGAAAAAAATTCACAATTCATGTGGTGACTTTGGACAAGTGCAGAAAATATTTTTTGTCAACAAATCAGTGGATAATAAACATATTTATGTTTATAAAAATCAAAGCACACACACACAGTTGCACATACGGACACACACAGTGATTTGATCTTTTATTTCAAGATTAAATATTGGTTGTCGTTTTTTTCGTGTTATTATCACGCTCTGTGGCAATAATTTACCATGATGGCCATTGTGACAATTTATAGGTGTTACATACATATATACAATATATATGCATGTAGAGAAGTATAGTCAATTAATATACAATAAATATTCTATAAAAAATATTTTATTTATTTATTGGAAATTCGGACGTTTCAAGGACTGGAATTTAAAAAAAATATATATTTATTTTTGAAAATCGGACGTTTCAAGGACTGGAATTTAAAAAAAATATATATATTTATTTTTGAGGGTCTACCACAAGGCGTGGATTTTTTAAAAATTAGTTTTGCGGGTCTTGAACAAAAAATATTTTTAACAGTCTTAACCAAATGGTGGATTTTTTAAAAACTATTTTTTAGGTTCTTATCCAAGGCGTGGATTAAAAAAAAAAAATATTTATAGTCTTAACCATGGCGTGGACAAGTCTGGAACCTTAAACCAGTAAGGAAAGCAGTAAAGTCGGACGGGGCCGACTATATGATACCCTTCACCACTATGGGTATATTAAACAGGACTATTAACATGAAATTGGATGAAATAATATATGTGATATTTATCTAAATGTGAATCTACCTAGATATATCCATAAAGTATGTAAATCGACTTCAAACAAATAAAAATAGGTCATACGTTGAGCTATGTCTGTACTTTTAGAAAACGCAACTACGTAATTCTATGCTCAATTTTGTACGTTGTGCACAATTTGATGTGAATCTGACTAACATGAGGAGTTTAATGCGAAAATATATATGGAAGCTCCATCCAAATATTATGCGATTTCAAGCAAACTTGTCACAGGTTAGGTTATACTAATTTCAGAACGTGTTATTCCTACTACTTCAATTACTTAAAATATGTGAGCTATATAGAAATCTGGGCCGATTTTCTCGAAACATGGCAGACATCACTCTAGGCCCAATTCAGTACGTTCTGCCAAATTTCGTGCAAATCGAAAGATATATAGGGACTTTGGTGCACCATTTACATGAAATCGGACGAAACTATATATGGGAGCTATATCTAAATCTGGACCGATTTTCTCGAAAGTTGGCAGACATCATTCTAGGCTCAATTCAGTACGTTCTGCCAAATTTCATGCAAATCGAAAGATATATAGGGGCTTTGGGGCACCGTTTACATGAAATCGGACGAAACTATATATGGGAGCTATATCTAAATCTGGACCGATTTTCTCGAAACTTGGCAGACTAGGCTCAATTCAGTACGTTATGCCATATTTCGTGCAAATCCAAAGATATATAGGGACATTGATACACCATTTACATTAAATCGGACGAAATTATATATGGGAGCTATATCTAAATCTGGACCGATTTTCTCGAAACTTGGAAGACATCATTCTAGGCTCAATTAAGTACGTTATGCCAAATTTCGTGCAAATCGAAGGATATATAGGGACTTTGGTGCACCATTTACATGAAATCGAACGAAACTCTATATGGGAGCTATATCTAAATCTGGACCGATTTTCTCGAAACTTGGCAGACATCATTCTAGGCTCAATTCAGTACATAATGCCAAATTTCGTGCAAATCGAACGATATATAGGGACTTTGGTGCACCATTTACATAAAATCGGACGAAACTATATATGGGAGCTATATCTAAATCTGGACCGATTTTCACGAAACTTGGCAGACATCACTCTAAGCTCAATTAAGTACGTTTTGCCAAATTTCTTGCAAATCGGAAGATATATAGGGACTTTGGTGCACCAATTACATTATATCGGACGAAACTATATATGGGATCTATATATAAATCTGAACCGATTTTCACGGAACTTAGCACACATCACTCTAGACCTAATTCATTACGCTATGCCAAATTTTGTGCAAATCGAAAGATATATAGGGACTTTGGTGCACCATTTACATAAAATCGGACGAAACTATATATGGGAGCTATATCGAAATCTGGACCGATTTTTACGAAACTTGGCAGACATCACTCTAAGCTCAATTAAGTACGTTTTGCCAAATTTCTTGCAAATCGAAAGATATATAGGGAGTTTGGTGCACCATTTACCTTAAATCGGACGAAAATATATATGGGAGCTATATTTAAATCTGAACCGATTTTTACGAAACTTGGCAGACATTATTCTAGGCTTAATTCATTACGCTGTGCCAAATTTCATGCAAATCGAACGATATATAGGGACTTTGGTGCACCATTTACATAAAATCGGACGAAACTATATATGGGAGCTATATCTAAATCTGGACCGATTTTTACGAAACTTGGCAGACTAAGCTCTAAGCTCAATTAAGTACGTTTTGCCAAATTTCTTGCAAATCGAAAGATATATAGGGACTTTGGTGCACCATTTACCTTAAATCGGACGAAAATATATATGGGAGCTATATCTAAATCTGAACCGATTTTTCTCAATTTCAATAGGGTTCGTCCCTGGGCCAAATAAGTGAACTGTGCCAAATTTCATCCAAATCGGATCATAAATGCGACCTGTACTTTGTTCACAAAAATACATGGACGGACGGACAGACGGACGGACGGACGGACGGACGGACGGACAGACGGACATGCGTAAATCGACTCAGAAAGTGATTCTATGCATATTCTCAAAAGTAACTATGTGTCTATCTCGATTCCTTTTGCCTGTTACAAACATATGCACAAAGACATAATACCCTGTACCACAGTGTGGTGAAGGGTATAAAAACTCGAACCTGACTATAATGAAATATATCGGACATAAGGCGTGGATTTTTTTAAAAATATTTTTCAAGTCTTTCCTTAGGTGTGGATTTCTTAAAAAATATATATTTTTTTCAATTAGCCCCGATTTAATTATTTGCAATCAATTCTATGCTTTCTCAGCAATCATGTTCCGACCACAACAACATGTTGTTTGTTCTCATTCTTAATGTGGCCAGCCGGCCAGCTAATTCCGCAATAAATATGTGAACTAGTTTTCACCATCCTCATGCGTTTATTGCCTCAATCAATTGTTGTTTTCTTTGAAAAAAAAAACTCAACACAAACAAAGTTATTCCGGTCATGTGGTTTTTCTTGATTTTTCCACTCGCACACACACACATAATAACAACAATGTTTTCATCAACAACAACAACATGAGGGGAAAATTATTGTTAACTGCAAACAACAACATAAACTTGTTCTTGTTTCGATGCATTTTCCAATGATTTGCAATAATCAGTTATCTTCTGGTTGTTTGTTGGTGTTGTTGATTTTTCCTCACCATCGGAAAAGTAGAAAAAAAAATTGTACGAAGCAAAACAACTTTGAACTTGTACTCATTTTCCAATTCTTTAGAGTTGTTTGTTGTTGTTCTTGTTTTTTTTTCAAACACACAAATCGTCTGGTTTTCAGATTTTTTTTTTTTTTGCTACATTGAAAAATATTAGTAGGCTGTGGCGGCCCCCATTGGGTAGCCAGTCTACTACAGGCTACTGATCTTCTATTTTTTCTGCTGGTAGTTTGGTCTGCCTTTTGGTCATATGCTGTGAAATAATTACCGAACAAGAATCACATATGAGGTTGTTAATGGCTGGTCTGGCTGTCAGACAAACCAACCAGCCGGGTATCTACATGTCTGTCCATATTTGTTTGCTTATTCATAATTCCAAAAAATTCAAATCATTCGGAAGTGTAGAACATGAACGTGCCAATTGTTATGGAACTCATTTACAAAATTTACAAAAATACCAGCGGAGTGGAGCAGTATAGTCGGACGCGGCCGACCATATTATACCCTACACAACTTCCACGAAAATCTAACTCTCTGTGGTTTTAAATTCTGAGCTTGGCAATATTTCGGGTTATTTGCATCCGCTTGATCGACTAGAGGACAATAAATATCACTAATATTCAGTACAGCCCTGCTAATTACTTGTACAGATTCCCCTCACCGTGGTTGTGTTGTGATGTTCGGCTTTCCATTGTGGCCTATACATCGATTCGGAAAAAAAGACAAAAAATTGTCCGTGACCATACCTGGATCCTTATGGAAAATTTCTATATTTCCCCCCTCTAGTATGGTAATGGGCTATTAATATATGAATACGAATATGAATACGAAACCATCTGTAAATATTTAAGTGTAACTCGCACATCCGAGTACATACGACTATATAATTGGTATCAATTTAAAGGTCACCCACTCTTCTTGGATATACTATCAACTTTCCGGGACTATGTCCTTCAGATTTAAATATATACGCCATAGAATACAAAATTTTGTCATTTTTCACACAAAAGCCCGGGTTCATTTGACCCGCTAATTATTGACCGATCTTTGTCAGAACATTCATGCTTATTCTTTGGCCCAATCCTCTTCTCTATGTAAAAATTCGAGATATTTGGGCCATAATTGCGACCTCTAGAGCGACCAGAAAATCCGACAAAAATAAAGTTTTTAGTCCTTTTCATTCCCCTACCAAAAACAATAGGGATCTTCATCGGCCAGAACCCATCCTACATGCAAAATTTCGTAAAGATTGCTCCATAACTGTGGCCTGTATATGGTTTACAATTTATAATGGACAGACAGACGGACCGACACACATGTCTAAATCGACTCAACTATTCAAGATATGATCGTTATACTTAAGAGTGGGTCTAGGATCAATATTTCGCGGCCTTACAAACTCTTGGGGCGGCACAAAGCTATAATACCCTGACAACATGGCTGTGTAGGGTATAAAAATCCAAGCCATATGTTGAGCCCCAAAAAAATAATTTAAACCCGTAAGGAAAGTAGTAAAGTCGGACGGAGCCGACTATATGATACCCTTCACCACTTTGGGTATATTCAACAGATGAATCCTAACAGACGTCGAAGGATATATAGGGACTTTGGTGCACTATTTATTGAAAATCGGACGAAAATATATATGGGAGCTATATCTGGATCTGCATCGATTTTCAGGAAACTTAACACACATCATTTTAGACCTAACTCATTACGCTATGCCAAATTTCGTGCAAATCGAAAGATATTAAGGGACTTCGGTACACCATTTACCTTAAATCGGACGAAAATATACATGGGAGCTATATCTGAATCTGAATCGATTTGCATGGAATTTAACACACATCGTTTTAGACTTAATTCAGTACCCTGTGCCAAATTTCATGCAAATCGAAGGATATATAGGGACTTTGGTGCACTATTTACCTAAAATCGGACGAACATATATATGGGGGCTATATCTGAATCTGAACCGATTTTCACGAAATTGAACACACATCGTTATAGACTTAATTCAGGACGCTATGCCAAATTTCGTGAAAATCGAACCATATATAGGGACTTTGATGAACCATTTACCTAAAATCAGACGAAAATATATATGGGAGCTATATCTGAATCTGAATCGATTTTCACGAAATTAAGCACACATAGTTCTTGACTTACTTCAAGACGCTATGCCAAATTTCGTGCAAATCGAAGGATATATAGGGACTTTGGTGCACAATTTACCTTAAATCAGACGAAAATATATATACGGGATCTATATCTGAATTTTATCTGATTCTCATGAAAATTAACACACATCATTCTAGACCTAACTCATTACGCTGCGCCAAATTTCGTGCATATCAAGAGATATATAGGGACTTTGGTGCACTATTTACTAAAAATCGGACGAAAATATATATGGGAGCTATATCTGGATCTGCATCGATTTTCAGGAAACTTAACACACATCATTTTAGACCTAACTCATTACGCTGTGCCAAATTTCGTGCAAATCGAAAGATATTAAGGGACTTCGGTACACCATTTACCTTAAATCGGACGAAAATATATATGGGAGCTATATCTGGATCTGCATCGATTTTCAGGAAACTTAACACACATCATTTTAGACCTAACTCATTACGCTGTGCCAAATTTCGTGCAAATCGAAAGATATTAAGGAACTTCGGTACACCATTTACCTTAAATCGGACGAAAATATACATGGAAGCTATATCTGAATCTGAATCGATTTTCACGAAACTTAATACACACCATTCTAAACCTAACTCACTACGCTGTGCTAAATTTCGTGCAAGTCGAAGAATATATAGGGACTTTGGTGCACTATTTACTGAAAATTGGACGAAAATATATATGGGAGCTATATCTAAGTCTGAAGCGATTTTCACGAAACTTAACACACATCATTCTAGACCTAATTCTTTACGCTGTGTCAAATTTCGCACTATTTACCTAAAATCGGACGAAAATATATATGGGACCTATATCTAAATCAGAATCGATTTTCACGAAATTTAACACATCGTTCTAGACTTAATTCAGTACGCTGTGCCAAATTTCGTGCAAATCGAAGGATATATAGGGACTTTGGTGCACTATTTATTGAAAATCGGACGAAACTATATATATGGGAGCTATAGCTGAATCTAAATCGAATTTCACGAAACTTAGCACACATCATTCTAGACTCAATTCAGTACGCTGTGCCAAATTTCACGCAAATCGAAAGCTATTTATGGACTTCGGTACACCATTTACCTTAAATCGGACGAAAATATACATGGGAGCTATATCTGAATCTGAACCGATTTTTACGAAACTTAGCACACATCATTCTAGACTCAATTCAGTACGCTGTGCCAAATTTCACGCAAATCGAAAGCTATTTATGGACTTTGGTGAGCCAATTACCTTAAATCGGACAAAAATATATATGGGAGCTATATTTGAATCCTAACCGATTTTCACGAAATTTAACACATATCGTTTTAGACTTAATTCAGGACGCTATGCCAAATTTCATGCACATCGAAGGATAAATAGGGACTTTGATGCACCATTTACCTTAAATCGGACGAAAATATATATGGGAGCTATATCTAAATCAGAATCGATTTTCACGAAATTTAACACACATCGTTCTAGACTTAATTCAGTGCGCTGTGACAAATTTCGTGCTAATCGAAGGATATATGGGGACTTTGATGCACTATTTACCTAAAATCGGACGAAAATATATATGGGAGCTATATCTAAATCTGAAGCGATTTTCGCGAAACTTAACACACATCATTCTAAACCTAATTCATTACGCTGTGCCAAATTTCATCTACATCGAAGGATATATAGGGATTTTGGTGCACTATTTATTGAAAATCGGACGAAAATATATATGGGAGCTATATCTAAATCTGAACCGATTTTTCCCAATTTCAATGGGGTTTGTCCTTGGGCCAAATAAGTGACCTATGCCAAATTTCATCCAATTCGAATTAAAAAATGCGACTTGTACTTTGTATACCATTTAACATCTACAGGCGGACAGACGTGCGGAAAGTGATTCTTTGCATATTCCCAAAAGGAATTATGTGTCTATCTCGTTTCCTTTTGCCTGTTACAAACATATGCACAAAGACATAATACCCTGTACCACAGTATGGTGACGGATTATTTAAAAAATCCACGCCTTATGTGGAGCTTGGAAAAAATTATTTAAAAAATCCACGCCTTATGTGGAGCTTGGAAAAAATTATTTAAAAAATCCACGCCTTATGTGGACCTTGGAAAAAATTATTTAAAAAATCCACGCCTTATGTGGACCTTGGAAAAAATTATTTAAAAAAATCCACGCCTTATGTGGACCTTGGAAAAAATTATTTAAAAAATCCACGCCTTATGTGGACCTTGGAAAAAATTATTTTAAAAAATCCACGCCTTATGTGGACCTTGGAAAAAATTATTTAAAAAATCCACGCCTTATGTGGACCTTGGAAAAAATTATTTAAAAAATCCACGCCTTATGTGGACCTTGGAAAAAATTATTTGAAAAATCCACGCCTTATGTGGACCTTGGAAAAAATTATTTAAAAAATCCACGCCTTATGTGGACCTTGGAAAAAATTATTTAAAAAATCCACGCCTTATGTGGACCTTGGAAAAAATTATTTAAAAAATCCACGCCTTGTAGAGATATTCAAAAACTCCAATGTTTTTATTCACGCCTTAATGTAGACCCTCAAAACATTAAAAAACCCCATTTAAATATCGACTAGAACGGATTATTATTTTGTCATTGAATGATTAGATGACAAGACACGTTCGTTGCTTAAGTCTTTTGTTGTGTGTGTGTGTGTTTTTTTTTTCTTGAGGTACGACAAAAACACACCTACCTAACACCATGATAAAGCAACTGTTTAACGGAGACACTTTAAAAATATAATTTAGAAATAGATAATTGCAGAACAGAGCAGAAACACGGTTCCCCTCACCTAATGCTACACCTCTCTCCCCCTTCCTCCTTGTCATTATGGTCATTGGCACTTCCCACAAGCAAAAACAAAACCCGACACGTCTCATTTTTTATTATTATTAATGTACGTTAAATAAAGCAAATATTTAACAAGTAATCGTTCTTGGCAATCATAATTTTTTTGTGTTGTTGTTGTTCAAATAGAAATGAATACAACAACAAACACCCTCACCACAAAAAAATTGCCAGCAACAACAACAACAGCCATGGCTATGATTTATTTAATTGCTGTTATTTATTTAAAGATTGATGTTGATTATTTGTTGTTGTTGTTTTTGTGTGTGTGTCTTATTATTACAGTGGAGGAGGGAAGGTAGGGGAGTGGATCATTGGATTGATGTCTAGAAGAAACCTGAATTAGTGGAACAACCACAAAAACACAACAACAACCCCAACACCACACGAAACACGCAATAGTTACATTTTTTTCTGTTTCTTCTCCTTAATTTCATATGAATTTCTTATTAGCGCATAGAATGTAAATGGAGCCACCTCCGAGCTTAAGCTTCCGCATTGAAACACGGTCATGATCGATGACCACCATATGGAGGTGTGGAAGGGGGAGTGTTTACAGCCTTCACCACACTGTGGTACAGGGTATTATGTCTTTGTGCATATGTTTGTAACAGGCAAAGGAAACGGGATAGACACATGGTTCCTTTTGAGAATATGCATAGAATCACTTTGTGAGTCGATTTATGCATGTCCGTCCGTCCATATATTTTTGTGAACAAAGTACAGGTCGCATTTATGATCCGAATTGGATGAAAATTGGCATAGGTCACTTATTTGGTCCAAGGACGAACCCTATTGAAATTGGGAAAAATCGGTTCAGATTTCGATATAGCTCCCATATATATTTTCGTCCGATTTTAGGTAATTAGTGCACCAAAGCCCCTATACATCCTTCGATTTACACAAAATTTGGCACAGCGCAATGAATTAAGTCTAGAATGATGTGTGTTAAGTTTCCTGAAAATCGGTTCAGATTTAGATATAGCTCCCATATATATTTTCGTCCGATTTAATGTAAATGGTCCACCAAAGTCCCTATATATATCTCGATTTGCACGAAATTTGGCACAGCGTAATGAATTAGGTCCAGAATGATGTGTGTTAAGTTTCCTGAAAATCGGTTCAGATTTAGATATAGCTCCCATATATATTTTCCTACGATTTAATGTAAATGGTGTACCAAAGTCCCTATATATCTCTCGATTTGCACGAAATTTGGCATAGCGTAGTGAATTAAGTCTAGAACGATGTGTGTTAAATTTCTTGAAAATCGGTTCAGATTTAGATATAGCTCCCATATATATTTTCGTCCGATTTTCAGTAAATGGTGCACCAATGTCATTATATATCTCTCGATTTGCACGAAATATGGCACAGCGTAATGAATTAGGTCTAGAATGATGTGTGTTAAGTTTCGTGAAAATCGGTTCAGATTTAGATATAGCTCCCATATATATTTTCCTACGATTTAATGTAAATGGTGCACCAAAGTCCCTATATATCTTTCGATTTGCATGAAATTTGGCACAGCGTAATGAACTAGGTCCAGAATGAGATGTGTTAAGTTTCGTGAAAATCGGTTCAGATTTAGATATAGCTCCCATATATATTTTCCTACGATTTAATGTAAATGGTGCACCAAAGTCCCTATATATCTTTCGATTTGCATGAAATTTGGCACAGCGTAATGAACTAGGTCCAGAATGAGATGTGTTAAGTTTCGTGAAAATCGGTTCAGATTTAGATATAGCTCCCATATATATTTTCCTACGATTTAATGTAAATGGTGCACCAAAGTCCCTATATATCTTTCGATTTGCATGAAATTTGGCACAGCGTAATGAACTAGGTCCAGAATGAGATGTGTTAAGTTTCGTGAAAATCGGTTCAGATTTAGATATAGCTCCCATATATATTTTCCTACGATTTAATGTAAATGGTGTACCAAAGTCCCTATATATCTCTCGATTTGCACGAAATTTGGCATAGCGTAGTGAATTAAGTCTAGAACGATGTGTGTTAAGTTTTCTGAAAATCGGTTCAGATTTAGATATAGCTCCCATATATATTTTCGTCCGATTTTCAGTAAATGGTGCACCACAGTCTCTATACATCTCCCGATTTACACGTAATTTGGCATAGCGTGCTGAATTAGATCTAGAACGATGTGTGTTAAGTTTCCTGAAAATCGCTTCAGATTTAGATATAGCTCTCATATATAGTTTCGTCCGATTTAAGGTAAATGGTCCACCAAAGTCCCTATATATCCTTCGATTTGCACGAAATTTGGTACAGCGTAATGAATTAGGTCCAGAATGATGTGCGTTAAGTTTTCTGAAAATCGGTTCAGATTTAGATATAGCTTCTATATCGGACCAAATGAAAAATTTAGTATCGTTTGCAGAATGACATGTTTATGGATCCAATTTCATTTTACTGGTCCTTTAAAAATGCGACGGATGCGAGGATTCAGCTGTTGAATATACCCAAAGTGGTGAAGGGTATCATATAGTCGGCCCCGTCCGACTTTACTACGTTCCTTACTTATATAGAGCCTCGGAAAAAATTACTTAAAAAATCCACGCCTTTTGTAGGCCCTGAAAATATTTATTTTAAAAAATCCGCGCCTTATATAGACCCTTAAAAATATTTTTTAAAATTCATGCTCTAAATATTTTTTTATTTTTATTTCTAAATCTTTCCCCCGAACTTTCTATCTATAAAAATTACCGTTATAAATTATTAATATTTTGTATTGTATTTTTTTCTTATCTTTGCAGATTATTTTTGTGATTTATGATTTTTTTCAAAAAGAAATACAACCAAGCAAAAGGTGTTAACTTCGAGTAAAAAACCAAGAAGCATCGTTAATTAAATTAGAGCGTGAACAAAATTACAGCCGGTGTTCATGACAAGAAGAACAGATCGGCAGCAACCAGTAGCCATTAACGCTAACAAATTGCAAAGAAAGCTGCTGGTCAGAAGACAGACAGCGATTAGCTGATAGAAAAAAACAGCACATAAATCTTAGAGAAAGAGAAGAAAGAAAAGAAGAATTAAAAAGAGAACAAAGACAAATTAAGAAGCAGGAAGTCTGAAACAAATACATCCCTCACTTCTAGAATAGTATTACATGTAAATTACAACAACACAATGGAAATCATGACATCGAGAACAGCATCAGCATCACCAAATGTCCAAAAGGAGTTGCGTTTATATGCACCTCCAGTAACCACCACAAGCAGCAGTCACAGTGAACACATTGGTGGGGGACGTTCACCCTTTCAACGTGAGGTCCGCGAATGGCAACGCATTGATCCGGATACAGGTGCATTGTTAACGGGTCGCCTGGAGGCAGATCGTTGGGTTAGCGGACCATTGAACAGTTATGGCAAGGTAAGTGGGGGAAAATGTGAAGTTTTATTTAAGGGGAAGTGGGGAGAAAGTAAAAAAAAAATAAAAAAATCTACGCCTTAGGATAGACCTGAAAAATATTTTTTTAAAAAATCCACGCCTAAGGATAGACCTGAAAAATATTTTTTTAAAAAATCCACGCCTAAGGATAGACCTCAAAAATATTTTGTTTAAAAAATCCACGCCTAAGGATAGACCTCAAAAATATTTTTTTTAAAAAATCCACGCCTAAGGATAGACCTCAAAAATATTTTTTTTTTAAAATCCACGCCTAAGGATAGACCTCGGAAATATTTTTTTTAAATCCACGCCTAAGGATAGTCCTCGGAAATATATTTTTTTTAAATCCACGCCTAAGGTTAGACCTCAAAAATATTTTTTTAAAAAATCCACGCCTAAGGATAGACCTCAAAAATATTTTTTTAAAAAATCCACGCATAAGGATAGACCTCAAAAATATTTTTTTAAAAAATCCACGCCTAAGGATAGACCTCAAAAATATTTTTTTAAAAAATCCACGCCTAAGGATAGACCTCAAAAATATTTTTTTAAAAAATCCACGCCTAAGGATAGACCTCAAAAATATTTTTTTAAAAAATCCACGCCTAAGGATAGACCTCAAAAATATTTTTTTCGCCTAAGGATAGACCTCAAAAATATTTTTTTAAAAAATCCACGCCTAAGGATAGACCTCAAAAATATTTTTTTAAAAAATCCACGCCTAAGGTTAGACCTCAAAAATATTTTTTTAAAAAAATCCACGCCTAAGGATAGACCTCAAAAATATTTTTTTTTTTAAAAATCCACGCCTAAGGATAGACCTCAAAAATATTTTTTAAAAAATGCACGCCTAAGGATAGACCTCAAAAATATTTTTTTTAAAAAATCCACGCCTAAGGATAGACCTCAAAAATATTTTGTTTAAAAAATCCACGCCTAAGTATAGACCTCAAAAATATTTTTTTTTTTAAAAAATCCACGCCTAAGGATAGACCTCAAAAATATTTTTTTAAAAAATCCGCGCCTAAGGTTAGACTCCACAAATATTTTTTTTTAAAAAATCCACGCCTAAGGTCGTGATAGTTCTTCAAAAATATTTTTTTATAAAATCCACGCCTAAGGATAGACCTCAAAAATATTTTTTTAAAAAATCCACGCCTTGTAAAGGACCCTCAAAAATATTTTTTTAAAAAATCCACGCCTAAGGTTAGACGTCAAAAATATTTTTTAAAAAAATCCACGCCTAAGGATAGGCCTCAAAAATATTTTTTTTTTTAAAATCCACGCCTAAGGATAGACCTCAAAACTATTTTTTTTTTAAATTCACGCCTAAGGATAGACCTCAAAAATATTTTTTTTAAAAAAATCCACGCCTAAGGATAGACCTCAAAAATATTTTTTTAAAAAATCCACGCCTAAGGATAGACCTCAAAAATATTTTTTTTAAAAATCCACGCCTAAGGATAGACCTCAAAAATATTTTTTTTAAAAAATCCACGCCTACGGATAGACCTCAAAAATATTTTTTTAAAAAATCCACGTCTAGACCTCAAAAATATTTTTTTAAAAAATCCACGCCTAAGGATAGACCTCAAAAATATTTTTTTAAAAAATCCACGCCTAAGGATAGACCTCAAAAATAT
>NW_026874110.1:0-15963 GCF_032173495.1 Musca vetustissima | reverse complement strand
TGCACCAAATGTGGCATTACGTACTGAATTGAGCCTAGCGTTGATGTCTGCCAAGTTTCAAGAAAATCGGTCCAGATTTGGATATAGCTCCCATATATAGTTTCGTCCGATTTAAGGTAAATTGTGCCCCATAGACCCTATATATCTGTCGATTTGCACGAAATTTAGTCTAACGTACCGAATTGAGACTAGAACGGTGTCTGCCAAGTTTCGTAAAAATCGGTCCAGATATATATAGCTCCCATATATAGTTTCGTCCGATTTCATGTAAATGGTGCACCAAAGTCCCTATATATCCTTCGATGTGCACGAAAGTTGGCATAACGTACTGAATTGAGCCTAGAGTGATGTCTTGGCTCAATTCTTGAAACTATTTCATCCGATTTAATGTAAATGGTGCACCAAAGTCCCTATATATCCTTCGATTTGCACGAAATTTGGCATATTTGGCATAAATTGAGCCTAGAGTGATGTCCGCCAAGTTTCGAGAAAATCGGTCCAGATTTAGATATAGCTCCCATACATAGTTTCGTCCGATTTCATGTAAATGGTGCACCAAAGTCCCTATATATCCTTCGATCACCAACGTCCCTATATATCCTTCGATTTGCACGAAATTTGGTATAATGTTCTGAAGTGAAGTTTCGAGAAAATCGATCCAGATTTAGATATAGCTCCCATATATATAACTTCGTCCGATTTAAGGTAAATTGTGCCCCAAAGACCTTATATATCTGTCGATTTGCACGAAATTTAGTCTAACGTACCGAATTGAGACTAGAACGGTGTCTGCCAAGTTTCGTGAAAATCGGTCCAGATATATATAGCTCCCATATATAGTTTCGTCCGATTTCATGTAAATGGTGCACCAAAGTCCCTATATATCCTTCGATGTGCACGAAAGTTGGCGTAACGTACTGAATTGAGCCTAGAGTGATGTCTGCCAAGTTTCGAGAAAATCGGTCCAGATTTAGATATAGTTCCCATATATAGTTTCATCCGATTTAATGTAAATGGTGCACCAAAGTCCCTATATATCCTTCGATTTGCACGAAGTTTTGTATAACGTACTGAATTGAGCCTAGATTGGTGTATGCCAAGTTTCGAGAAATCGGTCCAGATTTAGATATAGCTCCCATATATAGTTTCGTCCGATTTAAGGTAAACGGGGCACCAAAGTCCCCATATATCTTTCGATTTGCACGAAATTTGGCATAAGGTACTGAATCGAGCCTAGAGTGATGTCGGTCAAGTTTCGTGAAAATCGGTCAAGGTTTAGATATAGCTCCCATATATATTTTCGTCCGATTTAATGTAAATTTAGTCCAGAATGATGGGTGTCAAGTTTCGTGAAAATCGGTTGAGATTTAGATTTAGCTCCCTTTTATTATAGATTGATTTTAAGTAATTGACGCACCAAGGAGCCAACAGACTGGTAGGAACAAAACGTACTAAAATTAGTATAACCTAGCCTGTGACAAGTTTCGCTGAAATCGCTTCATATTTGGATATAGCTTCCATATATATTTTCGCCCGATTTTAAGTAAATTGGGCATCAAACTCCTCATGTTAGTCAGATTGACATAAAATTTTGCAAAACGTATAAAATTGAGCAAAGAAATGTTGGGTTTTCTAGAAGTACAGGCATAGTCCAACGGATGACCTCTTTATATTTGTTTGAAGTCGATTTACATACTTTTGTCCCATTGTAACAAACGAATTGTATGTTTATTGATAGATCTAGGTAGATTCACATTTAGATAAATATCATCAGCGGTTTAATATAACCATAGTGGTAAAGGGTATCATATAGTCCGCCCGGTTTCTTACTGGTTTCTTCTACATTTTCTTAAAAATCGTTTCAGATATGGATGTAGTGTCCATATTTATTTTCGTCCGATTTGAGGTAAATGGTACAACAAATTAAAAAAGATTTTTCCGATTAAGATGAAACTCTGCCCAGCTTACCAAATGGAGTCTAAAATGTCGTGTGGTAAGTTTCGGTGGAATTCAATCAGATTTAGGTACACTTTTTACTTGTATATCGTCCGAATTTAGGACAGTTCCTCAAATCTCCCAATGTTTTTCCTATCGAGACGAAATTTTGTAAAGCTTCTTATATTAAGCCAAAATAACGTGTATTAAATTCTGTCGAAATCGATTCAAATTTAAAGTTTTCCTATGGCGGAAGGTATTAATATCTTTGTGATATGGCTTGTTTGTAAATTTAAATTAAAAATGTGTCAGTCTGTAAAATAAATGACAACAATTATAGAACGGTAAATGTCTTTACAACCAACATCTATTTTAAAACTTCTCATCAACTTCAAAGAAAAATGTAAAATTACCTGGCCATTCGTTATACCGCTATTGCACAGGCAAATTAAATTAAATATTCCACACTCTGTTGTGTATAATTTGATTATAATCAAATGGATTGCTATAAATATTTGCAATTAAATTGTCACTGGGCACTGTGAGTGTTCAACTTAAACAATGACACCGACAATAACAACAACAGCGACAACAATATCCCACAGGTACTTAGAAAGCTCAACGGTTGTCCTTCAATCTAAACGGCAAACCGAACGGACGTCAAACACCTCTCACAGCAAGTGGCAACAAAAGCGTTTTCCATTAACACTTCAAATGGATAGCTGTCACAAGTCAAAAACAAAAAGCTTATATGAAGGGGACCCCATTGATATTATCATTGATAAAAATAATCATCACAGACACACACACAATGTGTATTATTTTCTGTACTATGTTTAGTTACAGGATATATGCGGGTGGAGTACAGCTCTCCCGAACAACAAGTGTAGGACAGAAAATGTCGACAGTCATACACTTAAATAGTTAATTTTTATACACTGAACACAATAAACTTGAATTAATGAAATTCAATTATTTATCTCTGAAGCACACATATACTAACTCATACAGACACACGCCAAAGCACACAAATATTGTATTTAGCAACACTCGCACATACACATACACACACCAAACGATAACATTGACTTTGTTTAAATAGGAATTTTATGGCATGGTTGTAATGTACAGCAGCACTTGATTCGATCATTATCTGATTTTTGTGTATATTTTTGGCAAAAACACAAATGAGGATTATAACCCAGCGAACAAAGTGAGAAGTGGAAAAATATCAGGATTTTATTGTTCTGAGGCGGAAACCACAGTTCAGTCGTAGTCTCACCAAGAAAGTCGAAAATAAAAATTGTGTGACATCGTTAGTAGTCAATGCCACGGTAGCCGGTTCTATGTACCGGATTGACTCGACCCAGCAAATATATATGTATTTGTATTTTTATACCCTTCACCACACTGTGGTACAGGATATTATGTCTTTGTGCATATGTTTGTAACAGGCAAAAGGAAACGAGATAGATCCATGGTTCCTTTTGAGAATATGCATAGAATCACTTTCTAAGTCAATTTATGCATGTCCGTCCGTCCGTCTGTCCGTCTGTCTGTTCATGTTAAATTATAAACAAAGCACAGGTTGCATTTATGATCCGAATTGGATGAAATTTGGCACAGCTCATTTGTTTGGCCCAAGAACGAACCCTATTGAAATTGGGAAAATTCGGTTCAGATTTAGATATAGCTCCCATATATATTTTCGTCTGATTTTAGGTAAATAGTGCACCAAAGTCCCAATATATCCTTCGATTTGCACGAAATTTGGCACAGCGTACTAAATTAAGCCTAGAATGATGTGTGTTAAATTTTCGTCCGATTTTAGGTAAATAGTGCACCAAAGTCCCAATATATCCTTCGATTTACACGAAATTTGGCACAGCGTACTGAATTAAGCCTAGAACGATGTGTGTTAAATTTCGTAAAAATCGGTTCAGATTTAGATATGGCTCCCATATATATTTTCGTCCGATTTTATGTAAATAGTGCACCAAAGTCCCTATATATCCTTCGATTTGCACGAAATTTGGCACAGGGTACTGAATTAAGCTTCGAACGATGTGTGTTAAATTTCGTGAAAATCAGTTCAGCTTTAGATATAGCTTCCATATATATTTTCGTCTGATTTTATGTAAAAAGTGCAACAAAGTCCCTATATATCCTTCGATTTGCACGATTTGGATTTGTAAGTAAATGAAGAACTCAACATGTGGCCGAATGCAAAAAAACATACTGGAATAAGTGTAACCTAACATGTGACAAGTTTCGATAGAATCGGTTTAGATTTCGATATTTTGCTTTAAATTTAATTACATAATTTTGTCCCTTTGTAAGAAGCAACTCTATATATGACCAAAATTTAGTATAGGTTGCAGAATGACATGTGTAATTTCATGTTAATGGTCATTCAAAAATGCGACGTCTCTTAGGATTCCCTCTGTTGGATATACCCAAAGTGGTGAAGGGTATCATATAGTCGGCCCCATCCGACTTTACTACTTTCCTTACTGGTTTCAACTTGGGAGCAACATTACCAAAAATCATTGCTCCTAATTCTCATGATCCAAGCCACCAAAAGACTACCCGACTTCGTAAACTCTGAGTGCCGTTCATTTCTTAATCATGGGAAAGCCAATTGGCTAGAGTTCAGAGACGTCACCAATCGTATCTTCAGAGAATTGATCAGTGCTTCTGGTTTCGGGTAGAAGGGAGGAACAAGAAGAAAGCAGAAACAGGAGGATCAAATGAATTTTAGAAACAGTCATGTCGGTGTTGAACCCAAAGGGAAAAAGTATGCTCTTTTTAAGTCATTTAGGACCGAAGAGGATTTTCGTCCAAGTTAAATGGATATATATCGTGTATCCAAAACTGAAAAAAAATTTAGTAACCCGTTATTTCATTGTGTCAGACCACCACCACTATTGCAATGTCCACCAAAAGGTTACCTGACTTCGTAACCTCCAAGTGCCGTACATTTCTTAATCATAGATAAGTCAATTGCCTAGAGTTCAGAGATGTCAGAGAACTGCTCAATCCTTCTGATTCGGGTAAAAGAATGGAATTTCCGCTCGGTATATAACTGCGAGTCGAATAGCTGACTTTAAATAAAACTTCCCAGCATAAACAGAGGAGTAGCAAAGGAGCGCAATGAGTTTCGTCGTACGAACCTTATTGACCCCATAATTGACCCCACTGGAAGTCAAAAGATATGTTGGCGAGGATAACTGGAAGAAGTGGGTAAAACATTTGTTCCAATATCGGTAGCTGATAAATTGATTTTTAGGGACCGTCATTTCGCTGTTGAACCCAAGAGGGAAGGAAAGATGTTCTTTTTACGTCATTCTGATCCGAAGAGATGCGCGAGATATCTTAAGAGATAATAGATATGGAACACCGAGATAATAGATATGGCGATACGATGTGTATTCCGTGGTATAAGATCCATTTTGTGCCGAGGAGCAAGGGCAAAATCATCCGAAGCGCTTGTTCCTGTGATGTTGAAAAAAAATAGATTTTGAAAAAACAGAAGTAGAGAACTTAACCAAATTCCTCAATTTAGCGGTAGCCAATCTAATTGTTATCGATGCATTGAAAAAATGCAGGATGGTCCCAATACCCAAGCTAAACAAGGATGCCAGCAAAGGTGAATCTTACAGACCGATTCAGTCTGTAAGATTCATGCCTCGAGAGTCTTAGCCTGTAGCTAAGACTCTTCAGGCATTGCTGCTCCCAAGCATTCAATAATTCTAATCAGTTGCTGATCATCAATACGGATTCCGGTCTTTAATTTCTATACAATTGTTATTTAGTTAGCATTTCCAACATGACCGAGACCGAGAGTTTTTGTCAGTTTAGGCGTGCTTCCAAACCGATGGGAAACCTGAATATCTACTTTAGTCGCGGAATGTGACAGGACGAATGGGGATTTTGTATAAGTACTCTCACAACAGCGGCAATTTGGAGGTTTCAGCTAGTTATTGCCAATGTGGAGGTATTTAAAATCAGTAAGGAAAGTTCAAAAGTCGGACGGGGCCGACTATATGATATCCTTCACCACTATGGGTCGAGACCTAATTCAGTAATCTGTGCAAAATTTTGCTTCAATCGGACCAATATTGTGAGTTTGGTGCACAATTTACTTTAAATCGGACGAAACTATATATGGGAGCTATATCTAAATCTGAACCGATTTAAACAAAACTTCACATTCATCAATGACCTAATTTAGTACGCTGTGCAAAATGTTGTCTCAATCGGATAAATATTGGCAGTATGGTGCTCCATTTACATAAAATCGGACGAAACTATCTATAGCATATTTAGATATAAATCTGAACGATGTGAACCGGCCTAATTTAGTACTCTGTTCAAAATTTTGCTTTAGGCGGACCACTATTGGGAGTTTGGTGTACTATTTACATTAAATCGGACGAAACTATACATCGGAGCTATATCTAAATATAAACCGATTTTAACAAAACTTGGCATATAACTATCTAGACCTAATTCAATACTCTGTGCAAAATTTTGTCTCAATCGGACCACTAAATCGGACGAAAATATATATGGGAGGTATATCTAAATCTGAACCGATTTTCTCCAATTTCAATAGATTTCGTAAGTGACCTGTGCCAAATTTCATCCAAATCGGATCATAAATTCAACCTGTACTTTGTTAACAAAAATACATGGACGGACGGATAGACGGACATGTATAAATCGACTCAGAAAGTGATTATATGTATATTCTTAAAAGGAACCATGGGTCTATCTCGATTATTTTTGCCTGTTACAAACATATGCACAACGACACAATACCCTGTACCACAGTCTGGTGAAGGGTATAAAAAGGGGGTTATATGGGGACTACCCCTAAAAGGGGGTGAATATTAATAATTTTTGAGAGGGTGGTTTGTTACCATATACGACTACAAATAACCATACTACAAAGAATTTGGTTAAAAGACGCGTTCAAGAACCCCAAAATACCGAAGATTGGGCTACCCGAAAAAATGGACCTATATTTATAATTTATAAGGGAGAGATTTTCTACCTAATAAGAACTCGACGTACTAAATTACAGTCAATTCGGTCGAAAAATACGATCAGAACCCCCAAAATACAAAAAATGTGGGGTACCGATATATGGGGACTACCAGAAAAACTGGACCTATATTTATAATTTTTAGTGGAGTAATTTGGTACACAATAAGAATCCAATGTACAAACTTTCAGAGAATTCACTTATAAAACGAGCCCAAGAACCCCAAAATACGGAAAACTGGGGATACTCTTATATGGGGGCTATCCGAAAAATGGACCTATATTTATAATTTTTAGTAGGGAGATTTGCTACCCTATAAGAACTCAAATTACCAAATTTCAGCGAATTCAAATAAAAAACGCGCTAAAGAACCTCAAAATACCGAAAATTGGGGGGTACCCTTATATGGGAGCTATGCCTAAACTTGGACCAAATTTCTCCAATTTCAATAGGGTTCGTCCTTGGGCCTAATAAGTGAAATGTACCAAATTTCATCCAAATAGGATCACAAATGCGACCTGTACTTTGTTAACAAAAATACATGGACGGACAGACGGACATGCTTAAATCGACTCAGAAAAGGATTCTGTGCATATTCTCCAAAGGAACATATGCACAAAGACATAATACCCTGTACCACAGTGTGGTGAAGGGTATAAAAAGAGGGTGAGATATACTACATAATTTAATTTTATGAGACTTTAGTAAGTACTCATGCAAGGATACCAACAAATTGTAGGACGAGAAACCTTACGATACTTAGATAAGTACTCAAATAACAATTCTACAGGTCTCTTGCAGAACTCTACTGCAAGAGACCTTAATAAGTCCTTAAGTAAGATTTCTACGGCAAGAGACCTAAGGAAGTACTCAAAAACGGATACCGAAGGATTCTATTACAAGGTACCTTAATAAGTTCTCAAGCAAGAACACCGAAGTAGTCTACTGCAAGAGACCTTAGTAAGTACTCAACCAATAATACGAAAGGTTTCTACTGCAATAGACCTTAGTAAGTATTCAAGCGCGAATAAGTAAGGAATCTCTACATGTGAATGTGCATATCGAAGTGCCCATAATTTCGGCCACAAATTACCACATGGTTCAGGGTGCCACATACGATACCTCGTCCCTGCACGGGGTAGATATTTGCTAGAAGATCTGCAGCAGGAACGAGATTTTCAAGTCACTACTGATTAAGAAACCTCGTCGCTAACCCTGAGATCTGCAAACGTCTCTAGAGATGCACAACCTACATAAAAGACAATTTTGTCAAAGCAATATCTTCTTGGGTCTTACAAAAGCAGTCATCTGAATCACCCCCGAATGGGGAGGCATCCAACGCCCAGGCATGTCAGGAAGGATCTTCAAACCCACTCATCTGGCTCCATTTTCACTACGGATCCATCATATATAGGTCGCACTTTTTTGAATCTGGAGTTAGAATCAGAAACAAATTGTTTCTAACAACAACTAAATGTCGGCTAAAATCGAATAATACCTTCTAACTATTATCTTCTCCCTTTTCGTTGGGTTATTTTACAAATGAAAGTAATTATGTTATTATGTCCCAGACAAAATGTTCTGTTGTTTGTTGGCCGGTTAGCTGGCTGGCTGATATTCTTGCCATAATAAAACCAAACACGCCAAACAACGGCGAGAATTAGTGCCAGTTATAATAGCAAACATCAACACAATGATAAGGACAACCACAACAACAACGTCAAAAACTATAATAACAACAACTACAACAATTTTCTAGTTAATAATAATGTTTGTGATTGTGTTAGAGTTCCACGTTCTCTTCGTTTCTCGGTTCGTTATTATTAATGCCGATAATCGTATTTCCATTTGTTCTCAATGTGAACAAAACTAATTATTACTGATTGCTTTTTCATTATTATCTTTATGGCGTTTTGTTGCATGGCGGTGTTACAGTGTTTAGTCAGCCGCAAATAACGAAGTGATAATATCAGAGAATGTGGGGTGTATATAAAAGTCCCTATATATCTTTCGATTTCCACGAAATCCGCGTAGCATACTGAATTGAGTCTGCAACGTGAAAATCGGTTCCGATCTAGATATAGCTCCCATATATATATATTCCATCTTATTTAATGTAAATTGTGCTTCAAAGGCTCTATATGTCTTTCGATTTGCACAAAATTTGGCATGGCAAACTGAAATAAATTTAGAATGATGTGTGTAAAGTTTCGGAAAATCGGTTCAGATTTAGATATAGCTCCCATATATATTTTCGTCCGATTAAATGTAAATTGTGCACCAAAGTCTCCATATATCTTTCGATTTCAACGAAATTTCGCATAGCGTACTGAAATGGGTGTAGAATGTTGTATGTAAATTTTCCTGAAAATCAGTTCAGATGTAGATATAGCTATCATATATATTTTCGTCCGATTTAATGTAAGTGGTGCACCAAAGTCCCTATATATGTTTCGATTTCGAATTTTGGCATAGGGTACAGAATTAAGGCAAGAATGATGTATGTTAAGTTTCGTGAAATTCGGTTCAGATTTGTATATAGCTCCTATATATATATTTTTTTCTTATTTTAAGTATGTGATGTGCCAATGACACAAAAACCTAACTTGTGATAAGTTTCGTTGCAATCGGTGCCGATTTAGATATAGCTCCCATATAGTTTTGTCCAATTTTAAGTAAATGGTGCACCAAAGGCCCAATGTTAGGCCGATTGTCACACATTATTGCACAGCATACAGAATTAGATCCAAATTAAGGTATGCAAAGTTTTGTTGAAACCGGATCAGATTTAGATATAGCTTCCATATATAGTTTCGTCCGATTTTAAGTTAATGGTGCACCAAAGACATAAAAGTCAAAACCGATCGACACAAAATTTTGCACAACGTACTGAAGTTGATAATACTAACTTCAGTTTCATTGAAATCGGTTCGGATTTAGATATAGCTCCCATATATAGTTTCGTCCGATTTTAGGTCAATAGTGCACCAAAGGCCCAATGTTAGGCCGATTGACACAAACGTTTGTACAACGTACTGAAGTTAGTCAAGATGAAGTGTGTCAAGATTTGTTGGAATCGGTACAGATTTAGATATAGCTCTTGTATATATTTTTCTCTGATTTTAAGTAAATGATGCACCAATTACCGAAAATATGGCAGATATGCACAAAACGTACTGAAATTAGTATAAACTAACCTATGACAAGTTTCGTTGAAATCGGTTTTGATATATCCTCCATTAATATTTTCGTCCGATTTTAATTAAAAAGGTGCCCCAAACTCCTCATTTTTTTCAGATTGACGCGAAATTTCGCACAACGTACAAAATTGAGTATGGCGTAATTGTTTTTTGTAGAGATGCAGACGTAGCCCATATATTCGACCGACTTCATATTTATTGGGTTTCAAATAATCAACGAGGGTCCGATTTAGATTTGATTTAATCTATTTACATTACTTTGTCTCATTCTCTATCTATCCAAATGAAAAGTTTAGTGTAGGTTACAGAATGACATGCTTATGGACTGATCTAAGTCGGTTCGCATAGATCACATATTTTAGTTTGTCCCATTTCATATCAATGGTCCTTCAAAAATGGGGCGTCTATTAGAATGTATCTGTTGAATGTACTCAAAGTGGTGAAGGGTATCATATAGTCGGCCCCGTCCGACTTTACTACTTTCCACACTGTGGTACAGGGTATTATGTCTTTGTGTAACAGGCAAAAGGAAACGAGATAGACCCATGGTTCCTTTTGAGAATATGCATAGAATCACTTTCTAAGTCGATTTATACATGTCCGTCTGTCTGTCCGTCCGTCTGTTGATGTTAAATTGTAAACAAAGTACCGGTCGCATTTATAATCCGGTTTTGATAAAATTTGGCACAGCTCATTTATTTGGTCCAAGGACGAACTCTATTGGGAAAAATAGGTTGAGATTTAGATATAGCTCCCATATATATTTTCGTCCGATTTAAGGTAAATGGTGCACCAAAGTCCCTATATATGCTTCGATTTGCCCCAAATTTGGCATAGCCTACTAAGTTAAGTCTGGAATGATGTGTGCCAAGTTTCGTGAAATTCGGTTCAGATTTAGATATAGCTCCCATATATAGTTTCGCCAGATTTTATGTAAATGGTGCACAAAAGTATCTGAAAATCATCCGATTTGCACGAAATTTAGTATATCCTACTAAATTTAGTCTAGAATGATGTGTGCTAAGATTCATAAAAATCGGTTCAAATTTAGATATAGCTCCCGTATATAGTTTCGCCCGATTTTATTTAAATGATGTACCAAAGTCCCTGAAAATCATCCGATTTGCACGAAATTTGTTAAAACCGACTGAATTAAGTCTAGAATGATGTGTGCTAAGATTCGTGAAAATCGGTTGAGATTTAGATATAGCTCACATATATATTTTCGTCCGATTTAAGGTAATTGGTGCACCAAAGTCCTAACATATCTTTCGATTTGCACGAAATTTGGTATAGCTTACCGAATTATATCTAGAATGATGTGTGCCAAGTTTCGTGAAAATCAGTTCATGTTTAGATATAGCTCCCAAATATATTTTCGTCCGATTTTACGTAAATGGTGCACCAAAGCCCCTATATATGTTTCGATTTGCACGAAATTTGGTATAGCCTGCAGAATTATGTATAGAATGATGTGTGCCAAGTTTCGTGAAAATCAGTTGAGATTTATATATAGCTCCTTTTATAGTTTCGCCCGATTTTATTTAAATGGTGCAACAAAGTCCCTGAAAATCATTTGATTTGCACGAAATTTTTTAAAGCCGACTGAATTAAGTCTAGAATGATGTGTGCTAAGTTTTGTGAAAATCGGTTCAGATTTAAATATAGCTCACATATATATTTTCGTCCGATTTAAGGTAATTGGTGCACCAAAGTCCTTATATAACTTTCGATTTGCACGAATTGTGGTATAGGGTACTAAATTAAGTCTAGAATTATGTGTGTTAAGTTTCGTGAAAATCGTTTCGGATTTACATACACCTCCTATATATATTTTCGTCCGGTTTTGTCCGATTGACACAACATACAGAAGTTAATATAATCTCTGGTAAGTTTCCTTGAAATCGATTCAGAAATAGATATGGCATAGCTTCCATATATAATTTCGTCCTATTCATGGTAATTGTAAACCAAGTAATCAATGGCTGTCTGATTGAGATTAAATTTTAATCCGTGAAGCACACCAAATGGCGTGTGTCAAGTTTGCTTTAAATCAATTTACAAAATTTAGCAAAGGTTGCAGAATGACATGTGTAGGGATTGATGTTAGTCGGTTTATATATAGATACAGATCACATATTTTAGTTCGTTCAATTTCATGTCAATGTTCCTTCAAAAAGGCGACGTCTGTTAGCATACATATGCAGAATACACTCACAGTGGTGAAGGGTATCATATAGTCGGCCCAGTCCGACTTTACTATTTTCCTTACTGGTTTTATGATTAAGAATATATGTACCTTATTGCGTTCCGGTGAATATTTCGAGGTGTTGCGAGCAGAATGACAAAATAGACTCTAGAATTTAGAATTATTTTAAAACTATTATTTATATTTTATTTGTCAGACCTCTTTACAGAGGCATTAAGACAATTAGAACTACGTTATTCTGTAATTATACCCTACACAACTATGTTGTCAGGGTATTATAGCTTTGTGCAGCCCCAAAAGTTTGTAACGAAATATTGGTCCTAGACCCACCTTTAAGTATACCGATCGTCATATCTCGACTAGCTGAGTCGATCTAGACATGTGTGTCCGTCCGTCCGTCCGTCTGTCCATTATAATTTGTAAACACGATACAGGCCACAGTTATGGACCAATATTCACGAAATTTTGCATGTAGGATGGGTTCTGGCCAATGAAGACCCCTATTGTTTTTGGGAAAGATCGGTTAATATTTAGGGGATGAAATGGACCAAATACTAAATTTTTGTCGGTTTTTCTGGTCGCTCCAGAGGCCGCAACAATGGTCCGAACATCGTGAAATTTTGCATGGAGAAGCAGATCGGGCCAAAGAATAAGCATGCCTGTTTGGAGAATGATCGGTCAATATTTAGCGGGTCAAATGGACCTTGACTTTTGTGTGAAAAATGACAAAATTTGTATTCTATGGCGTATATGTTTACCACTGAAGGACATATGCCCGAGAAGTTGATATTATATCCAAGAGGAGTGGTTGACCTTTAAATTAAGACCAATTATATTGTTGTATGTGCCCGGATGTGGGAGTTACACCTAAATATTTACAGGTATCTCCGTATTCGTATATTATTTATTAACCCATTATCACTCTAGAGAGCGTAACTATAGCGCTGATCGCTTTAAAATGTTCCATGAGGATCCAGGTATGGTCAAGGACAACGCCTATAATTTTCGGTGATGATCAGATAATAATTTTGGAATGAAGTGGACCGAAAACTTAATTTTTTGTGTCATTTTCGAGTCGATCTATAGACAACAAATGAAAGCCGAACATCACAACACAACCCACGGTGAAGGGAATCTGGACAATAGCTGTACTGAATACTCGTAATATTCGGAAAAAATGTCAGTGTGACTAAGAGGTACTGTTTACCTCTAATCGGGCAAGAGGGTGCAAATATCACGAAATATTGCCCAGTCTCGGAATAAACATCCGCAGAAAATTTGAGTTCCGTGGTAGTTGTGTAGGGTATCGTATGGTCGGCCCCGTCCGACTATACTGCTCCGCTCACTGGTTCTAAAATAAATAGGCAATACGTATTGTGTATATAAAATTGGGTTTTATTACATGTGATAAATATTTCAATATACAATCAATAATTTGCATGTTTGGACACATATAAATTAATATGTTCAGTTTTATTCACTTCGTGCATATGCTAATGCCGTATAGATACCATGCACACTTGTTACCCATCAACTTTACTCATACTGACTTCTGGATATCTTCCGTAACGCATAACGAATTTTCGCCAAAATAAAAATTAATTTTCTACTCCATAATTTATCTGCTGAGAGTTATTAATTTAAGCATCATTAACGTTGTTGGTCTTCATCTGGTCTTGGTGGAAAAATCTAAATTTATGACTGTAGTTTCATCACCAATAACACTACATTTATAACCTCAATTAACATGGGTACACAATCTTGACTTGGTTTCCGCCACAGTCATACACTCACACACACACACACACACAAACTCATATACGCAAAATAATCGCATCATGTAATTAATTAAATGTTCTATTTTGCGTTGTTTTCTTTACCGTTGTTGTTGTGCTCTATATAGTGTAGTATATAAATTCCTTGCGAGTGTATTATATCACTGACACTCAAGTGATATGCGTTCATCACCATTAGGGCCAAAGTGAAATTAAGAATCAGGTGCTTTTATCGTTTAAAGAATGGCCATTGTCTATTATTAGGTTGGCCTTAATTATACCCTTCGCCACACTGTGGTACAGGGTATTATGTCTTTGTGCATATGTTTGTAACAGGCAAAAATAATCGAGATAGGCCCATGGTTCCTTTTGAGAATATACAAAGAATCACTTTCTAAGTCGATTTATGCATGTCCGTCCGTCCGTCTGTCCGTCTGTCTGTCCATGTTAAATTGTATACAAAGTACAAGTCGCATTTATGATCCGAATTGGATGAAATTTGGCATAGGTCACTTATTCGGCCCAAGGACGAACCCTATTGAAATTGGGAAAAATCGGTTCAGATTTAGATATAGCTCCCATACATATATTTAACCGATTTAATGTAAACGGTCCCTATAAATCTTTCGATTTGCACGAAATTTGGTACAGCCTAATCATTTAGGTCTAGAATGATGTCTGCCAAGTTTCGTAAAAATCGGTCCAGATTTAGATATAGCTCCCATATATAGTTTCGTCCGATTTCATGTAAATGGTGCCCCAAAGTCTCTATATATCTTTCGATTTGCACGTAATTTGGCATAACGTACTGAATAGAGTCTAGAATGATGTCTGCCAACTTTCGAGAAAATCGGTAAAGATTTAGATATAGCTTCCATATATAGTTTCGTCCGATTTCATGTAAATGGTGCACCAAAGTCCCTATATATCCTTCGATTTGCACGAAATTTGGCATAACGTATTTAATTGAGCCTAGAATGATGTCTGCCAAATTTCATGAAAATCGATCCCGATTTAGGTATATCTCCCATATATAGTTTCGTCCGATTTCATGTAAATGATGCTCCAAAGTCCCTACATATCTTTCGATTTGCACGAAATTTGGTACAGCCTAATCACTTAGGTCTACAATGATGTCTGCCAAGTTTCGAGAAAATCGGTCCAGATTTAGATATAGCTCCCATATATACTTTCGTCCGATTTAAGGTAAATGGAAATCGGTTCAGATTTAGATATAGCTTCTATATCTGACCAAATGAAAAATTTAGTATCGGTTGCAGAAAGACATGTTTATTGATTCAATTTCATTTTACTGGTCGTTCAAAAATGCGACGTCTGTTAGGATTTATCTGTTGAATATACCCAAAGTGGTATAGGGTATCATATAGTCGGCCCCGTCCGACTTTACTACTTTCCTTACTGGTTTTCATTAAGGAAGTGCAGAAGCAGCTATTTGGTTGTGTAAGGGTGTGTATGTGTGTGCTTGTGTTTGTAACATTAAATATCAAAAGTAGAATTTATTTAAGGTCCCTCTTAACATTATATGGGTATCTTAAGAGGAATTTTTTTTCTTGCTTGTGATTTTGATGATTTTGTTGTTGTTGGTGATGTTCTTAACTATTGCTGAAGGGGAGAGATTGTTGGTGATGCTATTAAGTCGACTTGTTGTTGTTATTCTAAGTAAAATGTTTGTGAAGTAAATCTATGTTGTGAGTAGTTCTACGAGGATGGAATGAACAACATTGGAGGTACTTGAAGTTCGATACTATAAGGAATTAAAAATGTAATTAACTA
>NW_026874109.1:0-15964 GCF_032173495.1 Musca vetustissima | reverse complement strand
TTGTTTAGGTCAAATTATTGTAGTTGTTTTTCCATATGGATTAGAAATAAAAAACACCTATCAATAAAAAAGCTTTTATTAAAGGTTTTTGTATTTACTTACGCTTCCGATTTAATCAAATTTCTCCAACGGACAAAAGGTTAAATTGCAACAAGGTATTATAAAGATGGCAAAACAAGAGAATTTATATTAAACAAATATTTGTTTGGGAATTTGTTGTTCTAGGTTGAGGCACATCACTAAAAAGGTCCGAACCGGTGTGTGTTTTTGTAATTTTTTAATCAAACAAAAAATCCTGATGGTACTTAAGAGGAATAAAGAAACATCGTATGGGTGTGTGTGAGAGTGTGGGGGTTGTTTCACGTACTTATTTCAATATTAACAAAAAAAGGCAAACTCTTATTGCTTGTCCTACATATGTATAACACAAATAGTTATGTACATATTTTAAACCAGTAAGGAAAGTAGAAAAGTCGGGCGGGCCGACTATATGATACCCTTCACCACTTTGGGTATATTCAACAGATGAATGCTAATAGACGTCGAATTCTGCAACCTATACTAAATTTTTCATTTGTTCAGATATACGGTTGCTTCTTACAATGGGACAAAATTACCAAAACTCGGCAGAAAATATATATAGAAGCTCTATCAAAATCTGAACCGATTTCTACACTTTCCAAATTTCAAAACTTTAGTACGTTGTGCAAAATTTGTGTCAATTTTGTGTAAAATTGGACGAAAATATATATGTAGAAGCTATATCAAAATCTGAACCGATTTCAATGAGAATGGCAGAGATTATCTTATATTAACTTCTGTATTGTACATAATTGTGTGGCAATCGGACAAACTTTGGGTCTTTAGTGCACAATTTACATAAAATCGGAAGCAAAAATATATAGGAGCTATATATAAATCTCATTTCACTTAAATCTCCAGACTCATTTTAGTACACTATGCCTAATTTTGTGCAAATCGAAATATGTATAGGGACTTCGGTACACTATTTACATTAAATCGGACGAAAATTTATATAGGAGCTATATTTAAATCCAAACCGATTTTCGAGAAACTTAAAGTGCACTATTCTAGACTTAATTAAGTACGATATGCCAAATTTCGTGCAAATCGAAGGATATATAGGGACTTTGGTACACCATTTACCTTAAATCGGACGAAAATATATATGGGAGCTATATCTAAATCTGAACCGATTTTCAGCAAACTTAACACACATAAATCTAGACCTAATCCATTTCGCTATGCCAAATTTCGAGCAAATCGAAGGATATATAGGGACTTTGGGGCACCATTTACATCAAATCGGACGAAACTATATATGGAGCTATATCTAAATCTGAACCGATTTTCTCGAAACTTCGCAAACATCACTCAAGGCTTAATTTAATACGTTATGCCAAATTTCGTGCAAATCGAAAGATATATAGGGAATTTGGGGCACCATTTACATGAAATCGGACGAAACTATATATGGGAGCTATATCTAAATCTGAACCGATTTTCTCGAAACTTGGCAGACATCACTCTAGGCTTAATTTAATACGTTATGCCAAATTTCGTGCAAATCGAAAGATATATAGGGACTTTGGTACTCCATTTACCTTAAATCGGACGCAAATATATATGGGAGCTATATCTAAATCTGAACCGATTTTCAGCAAACTTAACACACATCAATCTAGACCTAATCCATTTCGCTATGCCAAATTTCGAGCAAATCGAAAGGTATATAGGGACTTTGGGGCACCATTTACATGAAATCGGACGAAACTATATATGGGAGCTATATCTAAATCTGAACCGATTTTCTCGAAACTTGGCAGACATCACTCTAGGCTTAATTTAATACGTTGTGCCAAATTTCGTGCAAATCGAAAGATATATAGGGACTTTGGGGCATCATTTAAATGAAATCGGACGAAACTATATATGGGAGCTATATCTAAATCTGAACCGATTTTCTCGAAACTTGGCAGACATCACTCTAGGCTTAATTTAATACGTTATGCCAATTTTCGTGCAAATCGAAATATATATAGGGACTTTGGGGCACCATTTACATGAAATCGGACGAAACTATATATGGGAGCTATATCTAAATCTGGACCGATTTTCACGAAACTTGGCAGACATCATTCTAGACTTAAATGATTACGCTGTACCAAATTTCGTGCAAATCGAAAGATATATAGGGACCGTTTACATTAAATCGGTTAAATATATATATGGGAGCTATATCTAAATCTGAACCGATTTTTCCCAATTTCAATAGGGTTCGTCCTTGGGCCGAATAAGTGACCTATGCCAAATTTCATCCAATTCGGATCATAAATGCGACCTGTACTTTGTTTACAATTTAACATGGACAGACAGACAGACGGACGGACAGACGGACGGACGGACGGACGGACATGCTTAAATCGACTTAGAAAGTGATTCTATGCATATTCTCAAAACGAACCATGTGTCTATATCGGGTCCCTTTGCCTGTTACAAACATATGCACAAAGACATAATACCCTGTACACAGTGTGGTGAAGGGTATAAAAACACATATGTACGTGTATTGTAGCGGAAACAGGGGCAAAATAACAATGTAGCATAAAATGTACGAAACATGAACTAGGGATGAAATAATGAAATTTTCTCTTTAGTTAAAAATGTTTTTATTTTTTGGGAAGGGAAATAATTTAATATTTTAGCAACTGAATGCTGGCTGATTGACCAGTCCTCTTTAAAGAGGGAAGATTTTTTTATTATTCAATGTTGGTTATCATCTTCCAACCGAATGTTAAATGTATATATTTTCTTTTGGGGCTTATGGGATATGTGATGTGATATCCACAATATATTTGAACATAAAACCGGACGTAAAATGGGAAACATATAAAAAAGATATTATTTTAAATAATCCAATATGTTTAAATACTTTTTTTTATAAAAAAAAAACAAAGCCGTTTCGTTTAAGAGCCTACCCTAAGCGTATTGGACCTGCTCACAAATAGGCGGGGATTTTTACAAAATATTTGTTGGTGTTTATCCATATGTGTAGATTTTTATACCCTTCACCACACTGTGGTACAGGGTATTATGTCTTTGTGCATATGTTTCTAACAGGCAAAAATAATCGAGATAGACCCATGGTTCCTTTTGAGAATATGCATAGAATCACTTTCTAAGTCGATGTCTGTCTGTCTGTCTGTCCATGTTAAATTGTAAACAAAGTACAGATCGCATTTATGATCCGAATTGGATGAAATTTGGCATAGGTCACTTATTCGGCCCAAGGACGAACCCTATTGAAATTGGGAAAAATCGGTTCAGATTTAGATATAGCTCCCATATATATATTTAACCGATTTAATATAAACGGTCCCTATATATCTTTCGATTTGGACGAAATTTGGTACAGCCTAATCATTTAGGTCTAGAATGATGTCTGCCAAGTTTCGTGAAAATCGGTCCAGATTTAGATATAGCTCCCATATATAATTTCGTCCGATTTCATGTAAATGGTGCCCCAAAGTCCCTATATATCTTTTGATTTGCACGAAATTTGGCATAACGTACTGAATTGAGCCTAGAATAATGTCTGCCAACTTTCGAGAAAATCGGCCCAAATTTAGATATAGCTCCCATATATAGTTTCGTCGGATTTCATGTAAATGGTGCCCCAAAGTCCCTATATATCCTTCGATTTGCACGAAATTTGGCATAACGTACTGAATTGAGCCTAGAATGATGTTTGCCAACTTTCGAGAAAATCGGTCCAAATTTAGACATAGCTCCCATATATAGTTTCGTCCGATTTCATGTAAATGGTGCCCCAAAGTCCCTATATACCTTTCGATTTGCACGAAATATGCCAAATTTCGTGCAAATCGCAAGAAATCGTACTGAATTGAGCCTAGAATGATGTCTGACAAGTTTCGTGAAAATCGGTCCAGATTTAGATATAGCTCCCATATATAGTTTCGTCCGATTTCAAGTAAATGGTGCCCCAAAGTCCCTATATATCTTTCGATTTGCACGAAATTTGGCATAACGTACTGAATTGAGCCTAGAATGATGTCTACCAACTGTCGAGAAAATCGGTCCAAATTTAGATATAGCTCCCATATATAGTTTCGTCCGATTTCATGTAAATGATGCCCCAAAGTCCCTATATATCCTTCGATTTGCACGAAATTTGGCATAACGTACTGAATTGAGCCTAGAATGATGTCTGCCAACTTTCGAGAAAATCGGTCCAAATTTAGACATAGCTCCCATATATAGTTTCGTCCGATTTCATGTAAATGGTGCCCCAAAGTCCCTATATATCTTTCGATTTGCACGAAATTTGGCATAACGTACTGAATTGAGCCTAGAATGATGTCTGCCAACTTTCGAGAAAATCGGTCGAAATTTAGATATAGCTCCGATATATAGTTTCGTCCGATTTCATGTAAATGGTGCACCAAAGTCTCTATATATCTTTCGATTTGCACGAAATTTGGCATAACGTACTTAATTTAGCCTAGAATGATGTCTGCCAAGTTTCATGAAAATCGGTCCTGATGTAGATATATCTCCCATATATAGTTTCGTCCGATTTTATGTAAATGGTGCCCAAAGTCCCTATATATCTTTCGATTGTTTCGTCCGATTTCATGTAAATGGTGCACCAAAGTGCCTATATGTCCTTCGATTTGCACGAAATTTCGCATAACGTACTGACTTGAGCCTAGAGTGATGTCTGCCTTGTTTTGTGAAAATCGGTCCAGATTTAGATATAGCTCCCTTTTATTATAGATTGATTTTAAGTAATTGACGCACCAAGGAACCAATAGGAACAAAACGTTCTGAAATTAGTATAACCTAACCTGTGACAAGTTTGTTTGAAATCGCTTAATATTTGGTTAGAGCTTCCAAATATATATTTCCGCCCGATTTCAAGTAAATTGGACATCAAACTCCTCATGTTAGTCAGATTGACATCAAATTTTGCACATCGTACAAAATTGAGCATAGAATAACGTAGTTGCGTTTTCTAGAATTACAGACATAGCCCAACGGATGACCTATTTATATTTGTTTGAAGTCGATTTACATACTTTATGGATAGATCTCGGTAGATTCACATTTAGATAAATACCACATATTTTATTTCATCCAATTTCATGCTAATAGTCCTGTTTAATATACCCATAGTGGTGACGGGTATCATATAGTCGGCCCCGTCCGACTTTACTACTTTCCTTACTGGTTTTAAAATATTTTTTGGGTGTCTTTCTTAAGGCCGGAATTTTTATACCCCTCACCACATTGCGGTACAGGTGTTATGTCTTTGTGCATATGTTTGTAACAGGCAAAAGGTTCCTTTTCAGAATATGCCAAGAATCGCTTTTTAAGTCGATTTATGAATGTCCGTCGCTCCATCCGTCTGTCCATGTTAAATTGTAAACAAATTACAGGTTACATTTTTGATTCGAATTGGATTAAATTTGGCACACCTCATTTGTTTGTACCAAGGACGAACCCTATTAAAATTGGGAAAAATCGGTTCAGATTTAGATATAGCTCCCATATATATTTTCGTCCGATTTAAAGTAAATGGGACACCAAATCCCAGCATATCTTTCGATTTGCATGAAATTTAGCACTCGGGTACAGATTTATATATAGCTCCCATATATATTTCCGTCCGATTTGAGGTAAATGGTGCACCAAAGTCTTTAAATATCATTCGATTTACACGAAATTTAGCACAGCGTACTGACTTAAGCCTAGAATGATGTGTGATAACTTTCGTGAAAATCGGTTCAGATTTAGATATAGCTCCACATATATATTTTCGTCCGATTTTACCAAACTCCTAATGTGTGTCCGATTAACACGAAATTTTGCACAACGTATCAAATTGAAACTTGAGTAACGTTATTGGGTTTGGTTGAAGTTGGTGCACATCGAGCCATAGCATCCATATGTATTTTGAACGGGTGTCTGATTGAGATTAAATTTTTAACAGTGCGGCGTACCGAATAGCGTGTATCAATTTTGCTATACATCATTAAATTTGACTCATGGTATGCTGACGGCTCTAAATCTGTCCGAATTAAATTAAATTTATCATAGGTTGCAGAAAGACATGACTATGTTCCTTCGAGGAAATATTGACAGACAATTGTCCCCGTCCGACTTTACTACTTTCTTTACTAGTTTAAAAATATGTTAGTGTCTTGGATTTTTTTATTAAAAAAAATCTTTTAAAAAGTCCACGCGTAAAGATATACCCCAAAAAATATTAAAAAACGACGCCTATTTGGGTATCCTGAAAATGTTTTTAAAAATCCACGCCTATTATATAAAAAAATATTTTTATAAAAACAATTCCCTTTTGGGGACCCTGAAACATATTTCTAAAAGGCTCTAGCTCTATTGGGTAACCTGTAAATGTTTTTATAAAATGCACGCCCTTTTGTAGACCATAAAAGATATTTTTAAAAGCCATGCCCTTTTGAGAATCATGAAAATATTTTTAGAAAGTCTACTCCCTTTTTGGGAATTTTAAGGGTCCTAGGTTTATGAGGAACCTGCAAAAATGTTTTTTACGAAATTCACCCACAGGCATTGAAAAAGTACTTTAAAAAATTCACGCCTTTTCGGCAACTCTGCAATTTTCTTTAAAATCACGCCTATTTCGGCAATTTACAACGGCTTTTTTTAACTTTTCGGGGACCGTGAAAAACATTTTTTAAACCCTGCAAAATATGGTGAATTTTACACCAAAGGGTATGTTACCTACATTTTTTAAAATAAACTCCTATGTTTGGACCTTGAAAAAATATTAAAAATATCCATAGCCTGCGTTTGCAGACATTGTCATCCTCTTTCATTTCCTAGTTATTGCCACAATTACATTTGTCTTGTTAAATCCAATCCAATTATTCTTAGCAACTTGATTCCATAATAGACCAAAGCAGCTACCACAACCACTTCACACTTCCCTTCATGGGTGGAGGATAGCTCGATCTGACGGTAACGTTGTTGTCGTTATCCAACAATAAAATTTCATAAATTTGTAGACAGAGATTTGCTTCGACTGTATGAATAGCTCGCTGGTTGGGTCCCACCATTTTACCAAATAACTATGTAAGGCAACAATATTTTTCTCTCTATCTCTGGTCTATTGATGGTATGGGGGTACTGTAACCCTTGGAGGAAGAAACTCTCTCCCCTCTAGCTGCTTTCAACAACAATGTCAAACTATTTGTATTATATTATGTATTAAATACCATCTTATCCGCTTAACAATACTCGACGATAATGGTCATGAATGCTGAGGAGGAGAATATGGAAAAGGCATTTCAAGAGATAAGAGAGTGCAATTCTAAGGACTTGGAGGAAGCAGCAAGGACCATGAAAAAAATTAAACATATTTTTTTATCGTGTAGGTCTTACTGCTGTTGTTTTTGGTTGCTTAACAAAAGCTTGTTGCATTTGTAGTGGCCGCATTCATGTCCGCATGTCCTTGTTAGCCAACAAATAATTTCCTGATAGGACAACAGCTACATGCGGGCGAAGAGGGGCAGATCGAGTCGGAGGACAGTAATTCATTTGTCTGTGCAAGTGCATTATATTCCAAGTTTCGAGGATGTCATAACGAGTCTCAGTGAAGGATAAACTTGGCACAAAATCCATTTTGCATTCATTCAGTGAAGAAGAAGAAACGAAATGGGAAGCACTGACTGAACAAAAAAGTTAAAGTCCATCAACATTTCATGAGAGGACAGACATATCCTCCATGCATAGCCATTTGAAGCAACAAATTACAACGACAGGACATCCTCGCCTCAACTATCTACAAGGTTTCAGTGTTTTCTTCTCTACGCCACCAACACAAATTTCGTGTGTAAATATATTTTTCGGATAAAGACAATGTTCAAGGATAATGCTCATTATTTTTTGATTTAAGTTGTTAAAATAAAATGTGTATTGTCCTGTTCCCTTTCTTCTTCTACTTTTCGGCACTCAACAAGCTTATGATTCGTTAATGAAATTTTAACCAACCACGAGTTGTTTGCTATTAAGATAATGAAAGCAAATATTAAAAGTAAACCGAGGAAGGAATCTGATGACAATATTTTAATAAAAACAAAAATCTTAATTGGATTACACGCCTAAGAAGAAGGATAGACACTAAAAAAATATTTTTAAAAAATCCACGTTTGGGAATAGGCAACGCCTGAGGATAGGCACTGAAAAAAATATTTTTAAAAAATCGTTTGTTTGTAATTTTCAAGCACTTTTTGTTGCTTAAGCGCCCACCAATAGTTGGCTGAAACCCTTTCGCTTTATAACAACTACAAAGGGCAGATAATCAAACACCACCACAAGAACTGAAAGAGGATGCTTTGTTAGAGCTGCTATTTCCGTTTCAGAAAAAATAGTTTTATTAACTTTTTGTAGCTTTTTGGTGGTGTTGGCTTTGATCGTTCCGAAGCATTTTTTGGCTTTATGCAGCTTCCAATTCTTTTTTATTGGCTGCTTTCATATTCAAGTGTGTACTGAACTTTATCCTTGCCTTTTGACCAACAATACCATTAACTAACTCACTGGCGCTCTGACGCGTTGTTTGTGAACACCCACTACCGGCACCATCATTTGGTGTTTGATTTATGGATAAGTGTTGAACTAAACTTTTAGCTTCCGTTCCTTTTTTTCATAATATGTTCCAAATTGTGAAGTGAGGAACAATCAACACACGAAATATGAACTTCAGATGATGCTGGTGCAACAAAGGATAACATAGTGAGAACTACAATAAAGTTCGACGGAAATTTAATCTGGAATGAATTGATCAAAGGAAGTTTAATGGAGAGCAAAATAAAAATTGAAAAAAATGTCAATGCCTTCAAATAGGCGTGGATGTTTTCAAATTATTTTTCAATGCCTACAAATAGGTTCAATGCCTATAAAAAGGCGTGGATTTTTAAATCAATTTTTAATGCCTAAACTAAGGCGTGGATTTTTAAAAGCCTATCCTAAGGCGTGGATTTTTAAAAGCCTATCCTAAGGCGTGGATTTTTAAAAGCCTATCCTAAGGCGTGGATTTTTAAAAGCCTATCCTAAGGCGTGGATTTTTAAAAGCCTATACTAAGGCGTGGATTTTTAAAAGCCTATCCTAAGGCGTGGATTTTTAAAAGCCTATCCTAAGGTGTGGATTTTTAAAAGCCTATCCTAAGTCGTGGATTTTTAAATCAATTTTTAATACCTATCCTAATGCGTGGATTATTAAAAAGCCTATCCTAAGGCTTGGATTTTTAAATCAATTATTTAATGCCTATCCTAAGGCGTGGATTTTTAAAACTATTTTTTTCAATGCCTAGGATTTTTAATAAGGATTTTTAAAACTATATGCCAAGTTTTTTGATTCCTTGCAAATTGTTGTCACTCCAGCAGGCAATTCAATTTCATTTAAATTTGTCGTATTGTCTTCAAACCACCACAAATTCCATTTTCATAAATATTTATTATTTTGAAATTCACTTCACGTTCTTTGGGCCGTGGTACTGCAGCGTGCTAACACAGACGCTGAACATCTGGTAAAAGTGAATATATTTTGTACCGCACAATATATCACAACGATACCACACATATGTTCCATATATGTAACACATCACCAACATTCTCTCACTCACACGAAGAAAATGTAAATTTTCCTCTGGTTTTGATTTTTGCTACCACAAAAATTGTTTTAGAAAAAATTTCAACACAAATCTAAATTGCAGATCTGGGATGAACAACAAATTTCGCTCAAATTCAATTTGAATTCCCATAGACTTGAGGAGTAAAATCGAGTAAAACAGCAAATTGTTTATAGGCCTTTCTTCGTGTTGCCATTCAAGTGGAAGAATGTTATCACATGCCTGAAGAGTCCCATCTTCTAGAATAAAAACATCGCAAAAGTCGCAACCAGCAAATAAATCTAATCAGACAAATAAACTTAACAAACAACATCAGAACTCAATAGGTGGATGGCTGGCTGACTGGTAAGGCTGCATGCTAACCAACCAACCAGCCAGCCTTCACAAGAACCGACTCAGACAAAACAAAAGCCACAAACGTCTCAACCACAGACAGAGAGAAGAGCAAATATGGACGTAACTTTTCAACGAAGTCAACGATAGAATATCACCTCGAACAACACGTTCCGCCACAGACAAAAAAAAAAAAAAAACAACAAGACTCGAAACCGACTCGAAACAGACGAGAAAAAGACGAAGATGTGGCGATGATGTTGGCACTCAAATGAACAACGTCAACAGACACTCCCACATACATGTAAAACAATAAAGGGGGAAAACGCTGAAAAAAGTACAAGTCACCGGCTTTTAAACAACAGCAAAAGAGGAGGAGTAACATAAATAGATTTTTAGTAAATGATAGAACACGAACGGCTTGTACAAATGCTCAAGTTTTTACACCCTCCACCATAGTATGGAGGGATATTAGTTTTGTGTGTTTACGTTTGTAACTCATCGAAATAACCATTTCCGATCCTATTAAGTATATATATTCGTGATTCTAGGACGATTTAAGGATTTCCGACTGTCCGTCCGTCTATTGTAATCACTTTAGGATCTAAAGTAATTGAGATAGGTCGCCAAAATTTTGCACAGAGTCGTCTTATGTCTGCAGGCAAGTTCGAAGATGAGCTATATGGGTCCACGTTTAAGCATAGGTCCCATAGCAGGGAGCGCGTTTTTCAACTGAATTCGCAAATATCTCCACTCAAAATTATAAATACAGGACCACTTTTCCTGGTAGTCCCCATATAACGGCACCCCCAAATTTTCAGTATTTTGGGGGTTCTGGTCGCATTTTTCGACCGCATTGGTTGTAATTTAGCACTTTGAGTTCTTATTGGGTAGCAAATCTCCCCACTGAAAATTATTAATATAGGTCAATTTCTGGTAACCCCCATATAAGGGTACCCCCTAATTTTCAGTATTTGTATTTGAGGTTCTTGAGAGCATTTTTCAACCGAAATCGCTCTAATTTGGTATTTTGTAGTCGCATATGGTAAAAAAATTTCCCTACCAAAAATTAATAATATTCACCCCCTGTACCACACTGTGGTACAGGGTACTATGTCTTTCGGCATATGTTTGTAACAGGCAAAAGGAAACGAGATAGACACATGGTTCCTTTTGAGAATATGCATGGAATCACCTTTTTAGTCGATTTATGCATGTCCGTCTGTCCATGTTAAATTGTAAACAAAGTACAGGACGCAATTATGATCCGATTTGGATGAAATTTTACATAAGTCACTTTTTTTTGACCCAAGGATGAACCCTATTGAAATTGGGCAAAATAGGTTCAGATTTAGATATAGCTCCTATATCCGAAGCACCCGAAGTCCCTATATATCTTTTGATTTACACGAAATTGTGCATATCGTACTGAATTAAGTCTAGAACGATGTGTGTCATGTTTCCTGAAAATCGTTTAGTATATTCGTCCGATTTTTTGTAAATGGTGCACCAATGTCCGTATATAACTTTCGATCTGCATTAAATTTTGCATAGCGTACTGAATTGTGTGCAGAATGATGTGTGGCAAGTTTCGTGAAAATCCGTTTAGATTTAGATATAGCTCCCATACCTTTTTTTGTCCGATTTTATGTAAATGGTGCACCAAAGTTCCTATATAGCTTTCGATCTGCATTAAATTTTGCATAGCGTACTGAATTAAGTCTAGAATGACGTGTCTCAAATTTAGAGAAAATCTGGTCAGATTTACATACAGCTTCCATATATATCTTCGTGCGATTTAATTTAAATTGTGCACCAAAGTCCCTATATATCTTTTGATTTGCACGAAATTTTGAACGGTGTACTGAATTGAGTCCAGAATAATGTGTGCTAACTTTCGTGAAAATCGGTTCAGATGTAGATATAGCTCCCATATATATATATATATATATATATATATATATATTTGTGTCCGATTTTATATAAATGGCGTACCAAAGCTCCGATATTTCCTTCAATTTGCACGAATTGAGTCTAGGATTACGTGTGTAAATTTTCTTGAAAATAGGTTCACCACCCAACGTTTGGCCGACTAGCGCACAATTTTGTACAATGTACATAAGATACTATAAACTTTCGTGTGTCAAGTTTTCTTGAAATCGGTTTAGATTTACATATAGCTCCTATATGTATATATAAGTGGTGAAGAGTATCATATAGTCGGCCCAATCCGACTTTACTACTTTCCTTAATGGTTTAAAATATTTTTTTTGTATCTTAGGATTTTTTAAGTCTCTTCTTAGGCGTACATTTTTGAAAACTAGTTATCTTTTAAATTTCAAATTATTTAACACATTATATATCGACGCCTCCGAACCATAGTATGCTTAGTCGACTTAGCATGTTTCAAAGTTCTTCACGTTTTTAGATACTACGGTCCTTAATTTAAATTCACTGAAATTTTGGTAATCATCGGCCAATCCAAACCAAAGTTATAAGCAAAAATGTACTTAGCATGGCACGTACGATTAAAGAAACTTCCATACTTTGAAAGCTTCTACTGAAAAACTCACTTTTCAGATTTAGCATACTATGGTTCGGAGGCGTCGATGTGTACATTTTGCCTGTAACTAATTGCTCGCAATTTGGATACATTTGCAGATAACAGTCTTCGAATTAGTAGCTGCTATGTCGACATAACAAAGACTAAAGTTAGCGTTTGTATTTATAATTTCCATTATTTGAAATCTTTGGATTTCTATTCTGTTCTGGTCTCAATAAAATCTGGTGTGGAACCACATTCTTTTTCCATGCCACTTTTGCATATTCATCCTCTACTTCTTCTTTTCTTAAAGCCTTAAGGATATTTAACTAAGAAAAATGATTTGCTGCAAACAAAAGAAGCTGCACTTCAACGAAATCAAGAAAAAGACAATGGCTTCGCCTCATTGTTCGAATGCAACAATGAGCGAATAAAGGAAAGGACGAAGACAAACTTCTGTTGGCGGGAGAAAGGACGACGACGCAGTTTTCAGCATATTCCGAAAAGTGCAATAAAAAGTTTTTATTTTATAATGACCATTGTCTAGAGGGTGATTATTACATGGCATAATAGGCGAATGGAGACACTCACACAGAGACACAAGTGAACAATTTTCGTAGTGAAGCGACAATTTGTGAATGTGTTAAAACCAGAGGGTGGATGGAAAACGAGAGGGAGGATATTTTTGTCTATGTTAAATTTTGTATAAGAAATTGTTAAGTGCAAATTTAATTCAATAACTTACAGTATATTTTTAAACCATCCCCGCCTGTTAGGAATCCCTGAAATATTTTTTTTAATCCACTTTTATATGTAGGCCTAGAAAAAAATATTTTTTTTAAAAAAATCCACGTCACTACAAAAAAATTAGGCCCTACAAAATATTTTCAAGAAATCTACTCCAATTTGTAGGACCCAAAAATTGAAAAAAATGCATGCCTATCTGTTGGTCATGAAAAATATTTTTTAAAAACACCCACGCCTATTTGTAGGTACTAAAAAATATTACTTTTATTAAATCCACTCCGAATTGTAGGCCATCTGGAAATATTTTTTAATAATCCATGCTTATATGTATAGCTCTTATTTTTTTCAAGCTCCTACCTGCTTATTTCCCCATAAGTTTGGTTTCTGGTTTTATTTATTCTATTTCTCTCCTAAAATATTTTCCATGTTTTCCATAACAAGTTTTTACCCTAAAATAGTTTTGTTTTGTTTATTTGGTGTCACATCAATGTTGTACCATAAAACTTGTTCTGCTCGTTGTGGAGTAGTTGTTATGTTTATAGCTTCCAGCAACGAAGCGACGAGCATAGAGACAATTTCAATTGTTACATTCTGTTTTAGAAATTGTCATCGTTAAAACCGTTGTTGTCCTCAACATCAAATCCAACAAGTTATGTGGCGGAATTTCCATAGCAAAACCTCTCCCCTCCTTCTCCATAAAAATTATTTTCAGTTTGTTACCAAGAACGTTGCTTATCTGCATCTGAGGCATGCAACTTTGAATTGTTGCACGGCAGAAAATAACTAAAGTTTAGTGCTGGCAGTTTTCGCTATCATCATCCGCAGCTATCTGAATTATTCGTAAATGTGTGTTCCTGCATATATTGTTAGTAGAAAGACATCGTAATATGGCTTTAAGTTCGTCAATGGGACCGCAACGAAAATTTGTCACTCTAACAATTGCTTTGGCTTTTTTCCATATTTTTTAAGGGCCTCCCAATAAATTTGGATTCTTTAAAAATATTCTTTCAGGATCTGTCAAGGCTCACCATTAGGGCATATCAATTTTTATACCCTATACAACTATGTTGTCAGGGTATTATAGCTTTGTGTAGCCCCAAGAGTTTGTAACGCCGCGAAATATTGGTCCTAGACCAACCTTTATCATCATATCTCGACTAGCTGAGTCGATCTAGATATGTGTGTCCGTCTGTTCTTCTGTCTATTATAATTTGTAAACACCATGTAGGATGAGTTCTGGCCAATGAATACCCCTTAATGTTTTTGGTAAAGATCGGTTAATATTTAAGGGATGAAATGGACAAATACTTAATTTTTGTCCGTTTTTCTGGTCACTCTAGAGGACGCAATTATGGTCCGAACATCGTGAAATTTTACATGGAGAAGGGGATCGGACCAAAGACTAACCACGCCAGTTTTGATAAAGATCGGTCGTTATTTAGCGGGCCAAATGGACCCTCACTTTTGTGTGAAAAATGACAACATTTGTATTTTATGGCGTATATATTTACTCCTGAATAACATAGACCCGAGAAGTGGACAGTATATCCAAGAGGAGTGATTGACCTTTAAGTTGATACCAATTATATTGTCGTGTATACTCGGATGTTGGAGTTACACTTAAATCTTTATGTATTCAGATTTATTTGGCAACCCATTACCACAATAGAGGGCGGAAATATAGCGCCGATCGCTTTGAAATGTCCCATGAGGTTCCGGTTATGGTCAAGGACAACGCCTCAATTTTCAGTGATGATCAGATAATAATTTTGGGATGGACCGAAAACTTAATGTAATTGTCTTTTCGAGTCGATCTATAGGCCGCAATTGAAAGCCGAACATCACAATACAACCCACGGTGAAGGGAATCTGGACAAGTAATTTGAAAGGCTATACTGAATATTAGTAATATCATGTCCACCCTCGGTCAAGAGGGTGCAAATATCGCGAAATATTGACCATGCTCAGAATATAGAACCACAGAAAGTTGGATTATCGTGGAAGTTGTGTAGAGTATCAAACGGTCGGCCCCGTCCGACTATACTGCTCCGCTCACTGGTTTTAAATATTTGTTGGGACCAAATAGATGTGCATATTTAATTTTTTTATGATATCCTATTAGGCGTGGATTTCGTACCACCAAAAAGCGTGGATTTTTCAAAAGTAGTTTTTCAATGCCTATAAATAGGCGTGAATTTTTTTAAATATATTTATCCCTAGCCTTGATTTTTTTAAATTATTTTTTTTTCAATACTAAAAGGATTCGTTTTTAAAAAATACTTTTGGATGTTTATCCTTAGGACTGGATTTTTTATAAAAATTGTCTTTACTTGAGCAACGATTTTTTTCAATGTTGTTTGGATATTCAAAATTTCTACCCGTTGTAGGTAATCATATTACAACACTTTTCCAAACTTTTGACGTTTTCCTTGCTATGTCATATTCTTCTGCTAACAACAATAAAACGGTCCGGGCATATGTTGCCGACATCATATTCCGAACAGAAGTCGCAATATAAAGAATTCAGCTTGATGACAAGTTGGCTACAATAACTTCCAGATCTTTGTCTTGCATCTTTCCTTCCTGAGTAGTGTAGCTGATACTACCGCAGCTGCTGGTGGTTGGTGAT
>NW_026874108.1:0-15894 GCF_032173495.1 Musca vetustissima | reverse complement strand
ACATTATGAAAGACCAGATGCTGTCGTATGTAAACAGGAGTATATATACAGGTCAATTTGCTTTTCGCAAGAGACACAGTACTACTGGGTTGTTACTTTACTTGGCGGATACTGTTAAAAAGAATTCGAACTCTAATATGGATACTGTTGTTGTGGCTTTAGACCTGACCAAAGCGCTCAATTCGATTTCAGATGCTATTTTAATTAGTAAACTCAGAGATGAATTTGACTTCTCTGTATCGGCTTGCAATCTTATCCTTTCTTACTTGTGCCATAGATCACAATTCGTCTCCTACAATGGTGAGCATTCTGGTTCATTATTTCTTTCGAGTGGTGTTCCGCAAGGTTCTGTGTTGGGTCCCTTGCTTTTTGTACTCTATGTAAATAGTCTTGCTGAATGTTGTGGTGATTCGAATTGCATATCTCTTTTATTTGCGGATGACGTTTTTCTTGTATTCAACAGGAATCAAATGTCTCCAGCAATTTTTGAAAGTGAAATTAATAGTATTCTTGCTCGTATAAGGCTTTGGTCTATGGAAAATTCGTTGACTATAAACCCTTTTAAGACTCAAGCCATAAGATTTGGATGTCAAACATATGACCCAAATATTTTTTTGGACCAAACTCAGATCTCGTTTGCTTGTTGCCTCAAAATATTAGGTATCTTCATTGATGAAAAGCTTTCATTCGAACCTCATATTGATTTTGTTCAGAGGAAAGTTGTAGGTGTTATTCGTAGGTTTTATTCCACAAACATATATCTTCCACCGTGGGTTAAAAAGAGATTGGCTTATGCTATGTTGATGCCAAATATTAACTACGGTCTTGAAGTGTTTTCTGGTATTTTTGAACGAGTTTTTGTAAGATTAAAGCGCGTTGTTAACAGCATTGTACGCTTTGTGTTTTGCTTGAGGAGGTGCGAACACGTGTCGAGCTATGTTTTGAGCTTCCTGGGGATGGATTTTGAAAGATTCGTCTCCACCAAAGTATTATGTACTTTTTGTAAAACAATTATAAATGGTGTACCAATTTCATTGAATAACGTGTTCTGTTTTAATATGTCGTCGAGAAGTACGCAAATTTTCATACCCAGGATATACAACTCCACATTTGAAAAATCCTTTTTAATACGTGTAGCTAGATTGTGGAATTACTTACCGGTAGAACTTAGAATTTTCTCGCACTCGAATAAAGCTTTTCGTTTAAAGCTGTTGAGCTATTATGAACTTGAGTAGAGGTTGTAGAATTTTCTGACACATGAAATATTTTTTGTTTGGATGGCTTGTTTGCTTCGTATTTCATTTGCGTGTAATGGAATTTATTTCCTTTCTTTTGTATACATTGTTTGCTCTTCTGGTCAATCTTTGCAAATTTTTCATTTGTGTGATAGTTAAGGCTGGGGAGCCAATTATATATGTAAGCATTTTTTTTGATATTTATGTATTATTATTAGGTATTAGGACATTATGTCATTGTTAATACTATTTTTGGCCTTGGAGGCTTATATATTATTGAATGGAATAAATAAATAAATTAGTTTTTTGCGTTTTCATTGAACATTTAGGCACATAAATACCACAAACGTAGCACAACAAATTAAGTTTAAGAAGAGTTGTTTGATTTGCTATTGACTATCTTCTTGTCATATATTGTTTGGTCGAGTCAGTAGCAGTTTCTAAAATAAGTGTGAAAAAACATGGAAAAAGTATGTCGAAATTTTAATTTTGTTTGCAGTTGTGCTATTTTCAGTATGATGGTGTTGTTTTATTGATTTTATCTCAAGAGAAAATTTTTAGATCTAATTAAGAGGAAAAATATTAAGATAGAAAAGCAATATTTCGAATAGTTCACGAGATATAGACTCAATAATAAGTACGTATTATTCGAAAATTGTGCTAAAATCCACACCCAGTCGAATATTTTAAAAATTAATTTAAAAATAAAAAACCTTAGCTAATAATGCAAAACACAGCTAGGGATTTTCTTCCACCATCACAAGCTTCAAGATTTTGGGGTCTCGATTGGTTCAAAATTGTAGTGCTGCACAGTGTTATTATTCACACTAATTGGCCCATCATTAGAGTCAATGAGGGAATCTTCTCTGTCCTTCTTCTAGGAGTCACATTCGCCTGGAAGGAGAGAGTATCCGCTCTTTCCTACTCTCTCTCCTAGAAGTCACATTCGCCCAGTTCGGATGCAGGGAGGTCTTTCTAGTGCTACGGTCGTGGATGTGATCCCTATATATATATATACAAAATTGTTTTATTCTGTTTTTAGTTTTTTTTTTTTTGTTTTCCTCTCTCTCATCGGTATCACGTCAACATTTAGATACTTTCGAGCCGGATCTTTATTAGCATCGTTGTTGCATTTTTAACCAACCATGTCGGATAATCTACCAACAATCTCACACTTTTTCGTATTTTAAAGGAGAAAAATATCGTTACCCCTCACCAGACACAACATCTCATAATAAACATAATCATCAAAATCATAAACATCAAAAACTGCATCATCATCCAAACAAACAACATCATAAACTCAAAGGTACGTAGTTCAGTTTCTTTATATTGAGCATACCGCGATTGTTGTTATTTCGCATTACATAAACCAAACGTAAATTTCTATTTTTCTAAATTGTTCCCTACACCGCTTACCGGTCGCCTTTCAATTACCTGTGCATAATAACACAATCACATACAGTCCACTCACTGTCGAATATTATAGCTTTCATTTGTGTATGGTGTCTTTGTTATTTATCACAAGAGGCTACTCATACACCCTCGCATTCTTGTTGAATTCATCAGCCACTAGTGAGAAAAGTAAAAAAGCACTAACAATACGGATACTCATCGTGCATTACTTTCTTAGTTTTCTTTCTATTCTCAAACCTACCAACAATTCCAATATCGTATTAACTCTCCTTGTTTGTTCGTTAAACAACACAATAATATTCTAATATTCCACGCGTGTTTTTATAGCGTCTGTTTGTTAACATTAAATTATACCAACAACATATCCATCTCACCAAATCTCACTGTTCGATCGTTCTCATTGTTTTGTTGATCGTGTGATATCAAAAACATAATCATTCTCGCATTCCACTACTTTCGGCACTTTGCAAGAGCATTCGAAACATTAATTTGTTAGTAATTAAAAACTCTTTTTGGTATTTACCGGGTAAATACCCAAGGGGTGGGTAAATACCCAATTTGCGGGTATTTATTTGGGTGTTTACTATATTGAATCGGCAATACAGCATCTTACACCCTATTTCCGGGTTTCTGTTATCAAATCGATTTAGAATGGATAGTTTCACGATACTCTATATAGCCCCCATATAACCGTATCTCCCGATTTAAGGTTTTTTGTTTATTAGACACATTTTACAACCAAATTGGCTGTAATTTGCACAAAGTGTTATTTTTGGGTACCAAATGTCCATGAAAAAAATATGAATGTAGGTCCACATTTACTGGTAGCCCCCATACAAAGGTACCCCTATTTTGAGTATTAACCTAACCACCACAAATTTTGCATACATGTTTTTAATGTCGAAGCAAACACAGAAATCCAAAATGGGGTCCCTGGGTCCAAGTTTTGATATAGCCCCCATATAACCGTATCTCCCGATTTAAGGTATTTTTTGTTTATTAGGCACGTTTTACAACCAAATTTGCTGTAATTTAGCACAGAGTGTTCTTTTGGGGTCCATACAAAAACTTATGTATGCAGGTCCAAATTTACTGGTAGCCCCCATACAAAGGTACCCCTATTTTGAGTATTTACCAAAAATTGGGTATTAACTCATTAACTGGCAAACCACCTGCCATAGGCGGCCAAAATTTGGCTCAGATGGTTTTTATATCAATACAAGTAATAGTATGCCAGAATTGGGTATAAACTCATTAACTGCCGAACCACTTGACATAGGCACCCAAAATTTTGCAAGCATAGAAATCCAAAATGGGGTCCCTGGGTCCAATTTTTGATATAGCTCCCATTCAAGGTATTTTTTGTCCACATTTATGAATGTAGGTCCACATTTTGTATGGACTTTTTGCATCCAAAAAGAACACTCTGTGCCAAATTACAGCGAATTTGGTTGTAAAAGTGTCTAAAACACAAAAAATACCTTACATCGGGAGGTAGGAATATATGGGGGCTATATCAAAACTTGGACCCAGGGACCATATTTTAGATTTCTGTGTTTGCTTCGACATTAGAAACATGAAATTTTGGCCGCCTGTGTCAAGTGGTCAGGCAGTTAATGAGTTTATACCCAATTTTTGGGTAAATACTCATAATAGGGGTAACTTTGTATGGGGGCAGTAAATGTGGGCCAACATACATGCATTTTTGCATGAACGTTTGGTACCCAAAAAGAACACTCTGTGCCAAATTACAGCCAATTTGTTTTTAAAAAGTGTCTAATAGACAAAAAATACCTTAAATCGTGATATACGATTATATGGGGGCTATATCAAAACTTGGACCCAGGGACCCTATTTTGGATTTCTATGACATGCTTTGACATTAAAAGCATGTATGCAAAATTTTGGGCGCCTATGTTAAGTGGTTCGGCAGTTAATGATTTTATACCCAATTTTTGGGTAAAAACTCGGGTATTTACCACGTCTTTAAAGTATCGTAAAACTATCCATTCTAAATCGATTTGATAACAGAGACCCGGAAATAGGGTGTAAGATGTTGTATTACCGATTCAATATAGTTAATACCCAAATAAATACCCACTTATGGGTATTTACCAAATTTACCGGGTATTTACCCAATTAACCGGGTATTTACCCTTTGGGTATTAACCCACTGCCCATCTCTACCCATTGAGTATGGATATAGTTTAGAGTAAATAGATTCCTCGTTCTCCATGTTAATGGAAGCAGCAATATTTGTGCTGTAAGGTAGAGCTTCTTTAGGATCAGAAAAAACCTTTTTAAGTGATTATTTATACTCTTTCGAGTCGAGCTTATAGATCTAAGTTTTGCAATGAAAAGGAAAGCCAGGAGAAGAACCTACTTACCCCCACCATTAATCTCCTGGATTTCCTTTTCATTGCAAAATTTAGAATCGGAATTATTCTTATGTCAAATGTTTATCCCTATTCGTAAACAATTTTATTAAAACTTTCAAGACAAATAATGACCCCACTGAGCTCGATATATATTATAAATATATCTGTTTAATTTCAAAACCATATTTCATTGGGTTCCTATCCAATTTATTTTAAGCTAATGGTTGTACAATTTGTCTACGTTAGAATTTGTTACTACCTTTAAGTACAGCTTTGTGCTTGAAGGACTGTCAAATTCTAACGAGTTTTAGCGCCGCTTTGCAGCATATACGCTAGTTACATTGTAACTATTGTTCTGTTCGTTTTTTGCTATCTTGGATTACGTCCACACAACACCATAACAAAGGTAAAATATTATTTCCAATAATATTACAAAGGAATCAATAAAACCAAAAGTCAATATTGACAAAATTCTAAAACCGATTTTGTTTTTTATTTCTTCTCTTTTTTATTTACGTTGCTACGCAAACATTTGGTCCTGAGCGAGCCGGATAAATTAGTTGTTTACAACAATTAATTACATGGTCTTCTTCTTCCCCAAGAAGTTCAACCAGCAGCCAATACATCTCATCATACAGCATCTCATCAAACTTCACCTTCATTTCATTATTTACACATAAATAAAAAAACAATAAGGTACGTAATTGGATTTAAGAGAGTGCATTCGGAGTGTTTCGTTTTTTTTCGCATAAAAATATACAAACAAAACAAAAATCTCCGGTCGTCTTACTATACGCGGCTTATTGTTGTTGTTAATATTCTCGCTAAACCCATTTGTGTACAAAGTGATATTTCTCTACGAGAATAATAAAAGAAAAAAATAGTGAGAACAGTGAAAAGTGTCTAGTGATAGTTCAGTGCGCGTTTCTACAAACAAAAAGCCTACATTCTGTTTGAATAATAACAAAATAAGGCTATCGCACAAAAGAAAATAGAAAAAATACAATAACAAATATACAGACACTGAGTGAGCCACACAACAGCATTAACCATTATTGTTGTTGGTCATGTTGGATGGTAATATCACTGTTCCCACTTCAAACCTTTGTATACGACAAATAGGGTTATTAAATTGGTACTAAAAATTTTGAAAAATAACTTTTTTGTGAAAAATTAAATTTTTTGTTTTGAAATTTATTTTCGTAAATTTGTTCGAAAAAAAATATAAAAAACAAAAAATTTTGGAAAATCGTTGTACACCCTACAGTCGGCCCACGTTAAAACTTTTTTATATATAAAATAATTTTATTATTTTTATAATTTATTAAATATATTATTTAACTTGTTTTTTAACATTTTTTTTATATTTTGAAAATTTAAACATTTTTAAAATTTATTTTGGTCGTGTGTACCCTACAATCCGTGCACACTACATACGGCATTTAAGCAAATTTCGATTTTGTTGAATATTGTTGAATTTTTGGTAAATTGTTCTCTCTTTTTTCAAAAGTTTTAATATTTTTTGGACATATTCGGTGTTCTTATTAAAACTTTGTATATTTCATATAGAAATTTTTGGTATTTTCGTACACTGAGAAAAATTTTGAATATCTATTTTTTTGCTTTTTTGTTCATATTTGAGTAGTTTTCGCTAAATTATAAAAAAAAATTGTGTTGTATTTACGATACATCATTGAAATTGTTCGTTTTTTAGCATTCTGCTATAATTGGCGTGAATTTTCGCTCAATTTAGCCAAGAAAATACATCTTTTTGTGGGTTTTTTCTCATATTTATTACAAATTTCGACTTTTACTGCTTCTTTTTTCTGATTTTTTCAAATAAATATCGATTTTTTATTTGTGGTCCTTCGAAAAATGTTGGTTTTTTGATTTCATTCGATCAAAAAGATTATTTTAACTTTTTTTCTAATATGCCTTTAACTTCGCTGGACTTTTTCATCAGAGCCACTGATGCTCTTATTAAGTTCGATGCGAACTTTAGTGATCTTCAAGGTGACAATATGGACATATACGCCTTAGAAATTCAAGCTTCTGAGGTCAAAGAACTTTGGGCTAAAGTAAAAGATAGATGTGAAACATGTTTAAACGACCTTAGCTCCGCCGATGAACCGTCTGATGCTGAATTTACCTCTGTAGAAAGTAAATATCACGTCGCATATAAAGCTTATGTGAACGCTTTATCGTCCATTAATAGAAAAGTGGATCAACTTCGAGGTTCCCCGAAAGCGTCTGTCCCTGCTCAAGTGAGCAATCAACCGGCCACTCCTAGGGTACATCCTCCCCAATATGAGGAAACTGATTCGGTATCGGGTGCTTCGCATCATACCGTTACCCTTGCCGATGTAACTCACATTTCGCTTAATGATAGTTTAACACATGCTATAAATCTTCCTCCATGTGATATCGATGTCTTTACTGGTGACATTCTGACTTGGCCAACATTTAGGGATTTCTTTTCGGCTGTATACATTAGTAATTCTCGTCTTAGCGATATAGAGAAATTATGCCATTTACTTAAGAAAACTAGTGGTGATGCAAAAGATATAGTTTCTAAATTCCCTCTTACTCATAATAGTTTCAGTTTAGCCTGGAAAGCTTTAAGAGAAACATACGATAAAGTTAGAATTCTGGTTAACAACCAAATTAAAGCTCTGTTTGATCTCCCAGTTCTTGATAGTGAAACTAGCACAGGGTTAAAAGGATTACAACGTGGTATTAATGGGTGTATTTCTGCCATGGAAATTTATGATGTTGCCACTGACAATTGGGACCCAATTTTAGTTTTCCTTTGTTTACAAAGACTTCCCAAAAACACAGTCACGCTGTGGGAACAAGGTATTAAGGATAAATCTGCGTTGTCTTCCTGGAAGGATTTGGATCTCTTTTTAACAGAAAGAATTCAAACTCTCACCTGCCTTAGAGATATTAAGGGAATAGATTCAAATAAAAAGGCTGAACAGAAGAAAGTTAGGACACATTTTACGAATGCTGCTCCATCTCGTTCTTCACAATCGTCATCTGATAAAACTTGCATATTTTGTCCTAGGCAAACCCACCATTTACGTGTATGCCCAGAATTTAGAAAACGTACTTCAGCCGACCGCTTCTCTCTTGTTAAACGGCATAAACTTTGCATAAATTGTCTTTCACGAGGACATGATGTTAGGAATTGTACCAGTTCCCATAGTTGTTTTAGATGTAACAAACGACATCATACTTTACTACACCATGATACGGCACAAAATAGTTCTAATAATTCCTCGGTTACATCCCAAACTTCCTCACTATCGGCTAATGTTCCACATTTTACTCCGTCATCCAATGCCAATCCCAATCTACCTTCAACATCTTCTGGTCAATCTTCTAGTGCTTCAACTAGGCAGGTATTCCATACCTCGCAGAACAAAATGGTTCTTTTAGGAACAGCAATGGTGAACATTGCTCATCAGGGTGTTACGTACCCAGCTCGTGCTCTAATAGACCCTGCTTCTGAAGCATCATTTATTACTGAAAGGTTACAACAGCGTCTTGGTATCGCCACCACTTCAACCCAAGCTACTATTTCAGGAGTAAACCAATCTGTATCCATTATGTCAAGAAAATTGTGTTCTTTATGTGTAGGTTCTCCCGTAGACAGTACGCTCTTTATGGAAATGACAGCGTTAGTAGTTCCTACTATTTCAGGTAATCTTCCATCGTTTTCTATTAGCAAGGAGCTTGCCTCTAATATGCCAAATCTTCGTTTGGCAGATAGAAATTTATTTGACTGTCGTCCAGTAGATATGCTAATAGGAGCGGACTTATATCCAAAAATACTTCTGCAGGGAATTCAATCCAATATATTAGGTTCCTTGATTGCACAAAAAACTGTTTTCGGCTGGGTTCTTACGGGTCCAGTTCCTACGAATATAGGTCATTCTAACAATATAACAACTTTTTCAACAAATGTGCAATATTCCCCTGAAGATAGGCTGAATCAGGCTCTCCTTCGTTTCTGGGAACTAGAGGAAGTTCCTAAGCGCAATTTATTGTCTCCTTCGGAACAATTTTGCGAGGATAATTATAAAAGAACCACACACAAGGACTCTAATGGTAGATACGTTGTATCTCTTCCAATTAAACAAGAATTTGTAGGCCAACTAGCTCTCGGGCACTCCAGGACAAATTGTCTTCGACAATTTCTTCGAAATGAGGCTTCACTAATTAAAAAACCGGAAGTTAAGGAAATATACGATGGGGTGGTTCGTGAATATTTAGATTTAGACCATATGAGGCCAGTCTCGACTACGGCGACAAACTCTACGGTTTGCTATCTGCCTCATCACCCTGTCATTAATCTTGATAAACAAACCACTAAATTAAGGGTAGTCTTTAATGCTTCCAACAAAACTTCTAATGGGAAAAGCCTCAACGACATTCTTCACGTCGGTCCGACTTTAAAACAAGACTTGGTCCTCCTCATATTGCGATGGAGATTATTTAAGTTTGTTTTTAATTGTGATATTACCCAAATGTATCGACAGATACGAGTAGATCCAGCCCAAACTCCTCTGCAAAGGATTCTTTTTAGAGGTACTCCCAATACTACAGTTGGAGATTATGAGTTACTGACAGTGACTTTTGGCGTTAATTGTGCCCCATATTTAGCCATTCGTACATTATTGCAGTTGGCCGATGATGTCGAAACTGAATTCCCCCTTGTTTCGCACATCTTACGAAAGTGCATGTACGTTGACGACGTATTAGCGGGATATCACGATTTGGAGACTGCGCATAATTCTAGAGACCAAATTATTAATGCTTTAGGTTCCGCTAAATTTGAACTTCGAAAATGGACCTCTAATGTCCGCTCTATCCTAGAGCCGCTTCCAGTAGAACATTTAATAGACTCTAAGATTCTCGATTTCGTCGAAACTAGTAGTTCTAAACCTCTGGGTATTAGATGGAATGCTCAGTTGGATATGTTCTATTTTAATGTTAAACCTTTGGTCCACAAAAATAGTTATACAAAACGGGAAGTTTTATCAACTATCGCAAAATTGTTTGACCCCATAGGCTGGTTAAGCCCAGTAATTGTAGTGGCAAAAATTATCATGCAACGCATATGGTTAGATAAGATTGATTGGGATGATTCTCTTCCGTATTCGACGGAAAGAGAATGGCACAACTTCGTTGATACTTATCAGGGAGTCAATTTAATTCAAATACCTCGTTGGGTAAATTATACTCCTGATGTGGAAGCCGAACTTCATATCTTTTCTGATGCCTCTGAAAAGGCATATGCGGGGGTAGTATACATCCGTATCATTACTTCAAATGGTGAAATTTTTACAAATATCTTATCTAGCAAAACAAAGGTAGCACCCATAAAATCAATTTCGCTCCCTCGACTAGAATTGTGCGGTGCAGTTTTAGCCTCTGAATTATACAAAGCCATTGCAGCTGAAATTAATATTGTTTTTAAAAAGGTTTATTGTTGGACTGATTCTACGATCGTCCTTTCCTGGCTAAAGAAAACCCCTTCTACTTGGTCCACTTTTGTTGCAAATAGGGTTTGTAGGATTCACGAAAATGTTGGTCAGAGTAATTGGTATCATGTTCGATCGGAAGACAATCCTGCTGACTTAGGCAGTCGAGGGCTTTCGCCTTCAGATCTTTCTTCTTCACAAATTTGGTGGCATGGGCCACAGTGGCTTCGTAAGGATAGTTCCACATGGGTTATTCAAGACTCGTCTGAACTCGATACAGACATTGAAAAACGCGCTGTAAAGTGCCATGTATCATTCTTTTCGCAATATGAGGATGTTTTAGAAGACTTTTCTAATTTAGATAAAGCGTTACGCGTTATAGCGATGGTCTATCGCTTCTTTTATAAAACTCATCCATCCCATAAAGGTCGACATACATTCCAAGAAAAATATCCAACGACCTCTGAAATAAATATGGTTAGATTACGCCTTGCTATGATAGCGCAGAAGGTGCACTATGCGGAAGAATATAATTGTTTGTTGAATGGTAGGTCGATAGATTCCAAAAGTTCACTCTTATCATTGAATCCTTTTATAGACAATAAAGGAGTTATGCGACTCAATGGCCGATTATCTCAATCGCAAACTCTGTCTTATTCCGAAAGACATCCTATTTTGTTACCTTACCATTGCAAATTTTCTACTCTTTTGGTACAACAGTTGCACAGTATTTCCATTCACGGTGGAATTCAGTTAGTTTTGCGCATGTTACGCATGCAATATTGGCTACCTCGAGCAACTTCCTTAATTCGTAAAGTTGTAAGACAATGTAAACCTTGCATTTTAGAGAAAAAAAGAACTTGTTCCCAAATTATGGCATCTCTGCCTCCGGAGAGAACAGCCATTACCAGACCATTCGCCACTACAGGCATAGATTTCGCTGGTCCTTTTGATATAAGGTCATTTACAGGTCGATGTTGTAAAATTACAAAGGGTTATGTGTGTGTATTTGTTTGCTTTTCTACAAAAGCAGTGCATTTGGAAGCCACCTCAGATTTATCAACGGCAACGTTTTTGGCCGCCCTTAATATATTTATTTCTCGTCGTGGTTGCCCTAAGACTATATTTTCGGATAATGGTACCAATTTTGTTGGCGCATCCAGAGAGTTAGGGCGTGAGTTAAAAATGGTACTTCGTGAAAGTCAAGATAAGGTTTGTTTCCAATATAGTTACCAAGGACTTTCATGGAAATTTATTCCAGCTGGAGCTCCACATATGGGTGGTCTCTGGGAAGCTGCGGTTAAAAGCTTCAAGCTCCACTTTAGAAAACACGCAACTTGCATAAAATATACATTTGAAGAGTTATCTACGATACTTTCTCGAATTGAAGCGTGCTTAAATTCTAGGCCTCTTTGTCCAATGAATGACGGTCCCGAAAATATTGTAGCGTTGACACCAGGTCATTTTTTAATTGGGTCTCCTATCCTTGCTCCTCCAGAGCCAATAATTGATGAATCCCCCTTGCATATCGTGAATCGGTATCGTAAAGTAAAAGCCCTTACTCAACAATTCTGCTTACGGTGGAAAGGTGAGTACCTAAAAAGATATAAATGGAAATATCCCGAGCGCGATATGCAACAGGACGATATTGTAGTAATCCGCCATGAGCAATTACCTCCTACAGCGTGGAAATTAGGTCGCGTAATAAAAGTTTATCCCGGTATCGACGGTCGCGTTCGTGTCGCCGATTTACAAACGGAAAACGGTATTGTAAGACGACCAGTAGTCAAATTGGTCATTTTGACCAATTAAAATAGCACTTACTCTCTTAAATTCGTAGCCTCTCTATTTTTTTCACAGAATGGAAAATCTAAGTAAGATGGCTGCATCCCTTCCTGATGTTGAGGATGATGTCCCCATGTCAGATGAGGAAAGAGGAGTAATTGACCAGCCAGAGGAATTCATGAAGGATGTGATTCCCAGTATGAACGATGATTCATCCACTTCCCATACCACCATTGAAGTGGTCAACGCTGCCGCTCCAGTACAGGAGACTAAGACCGCACCATCAAATAAATTTAATGATGATAGAAACGGGAGCACGGATTCTGACGCTCCTCCAATGGAGGTTGCACCGTCGGGGTCCGTCGCAAGACCTATAAGCGGCAGTCAATTGGTTTCGCCGGGCTCACAAGCGACAAAAGGAAGCACGGGCTCTAGAGGTGAAAACAATCCAAATGCAAGCGCTTCATCGCCATGTCCCTGGGAAAGAAGATGCGAATGTTGGAAAAGCGCAATAGCTGCACGAATTGCCTTTCCGCAACTCACACGCTGCGAGAGTGCAAAATTCTTCAATTGCCTTCGCAGCTTTACGAGCGCCAACTTTTATTATTAACTATAAATTGTTTTTTGAAAAAAAAAATGAATTAAATATATATACATTGAAACTGATTTCTATCATTTATATTGCATTAAATTTTAATTTACTTTTTTTTTTGCAACATAGCTGTATGTTGCAACGCTTGCGGCAATGTTTAATTTCAAAACCATATTTCATTGGGTTCCTATCCAATTTATTTTAAGCTAATGGTTGTACAATTTGTCTACGTTAGAATTTGTTACTACCTTTAAGTACAGCTTTGTGCTTGAAGGACTGTCAAATTCTAACGAGTTTTAGCGCCGCTTTGCAGCATATACGCTAGTTACATTGTAACTATTGTTCTGTTCGTTTTTCGCTATCTCGGATTACGTCCACACAACACCATAACAAAGGTAAAATATTATTTCCAATAATATTACAAAGGAATCAATAAAACCAAAAGTCAATATTGACAGAATTCTAAAACCAAATTTGTTTTTTATTTCTTCTCTTTTTTATTTACGTTGCTACGCAAACAATATCCATTAGTCAATAACATTGTGCACAGTCGCACTTGAATTGGGATGAACATACTAAATGTAATTCATATTTGTATGGACTTCCTTATATTGTTTTTTTTTAATTTTTTTTTTTTGACAGTGTCAATTGCTACTTAAGTAAATAGATTTAGGTAAATCTGAGATCTTCTTAAAATTACATATAATCTAATATCGTGTATTATTATATGATATAATGGTATTATATCATGAATAAAAATGAAAAGACTGAATTGAAAAAATGAAAATAATTGAACATAACAATATATTTTAATCCACTATCTAAGGGAATAATGGAAACTAAGGGTGAAGTCAATATAGATCATGGGGGTATCTCGCCATAGAGGGAGCCCAAAAAGGAGACTTGTTGTCTTGTTTCTCACGAAACCCACCTACTTTACAATAAAGATTGAAAATATTTACTTAAACATTCTATCGTTTTTCTTTTCTTTATTTTTGGGGTTTCACTGCATCTCGGTATCACGCCAACATTTTGATCCGTTCGAGCCGGATAAAAATTAGCATTTTCGTTGTCGGAGCATCTACCAACAAAGTGTGACGTCGTTGCTAATTTGGTCTCTGTCACATCTTTTTTAAAGAAATATCATCATCCCCCTCACCAAACACAACACCTCATCATAAACATCAAAATCTGCATCATCATCCACAAACAACATAATATATCAAAAGGTACGTAGTTCAGTTCCTTTATATTGAGCATACCGCGAGTGTTGTCGTTTTTTATTTCGCATTACAAAAACAAAATATACATTTTTATTTTTCTAAATTGTTCGCTACGTCACGTACTGGTCGCCCTACAATTGCTTTACCGTGTGTTTCTAATAAAAATCTAATACAGTCCACTCATTGTCGCATATCACTGCTTTAATTTGTTAGCCAGTGATCTATGGTGTATTGCTTATTTGTTATTTCTCACTAAAGGCTACATATACACCCCCGCCTTCTCGTTGACTTCGCTAGCCACTAGTGAGAAAAAGCACAAACAATACTACTAATATTCATCGTGCCCTTTTCTTAGTTTTCTTTTTATTCACAAACCTACCGACAATTTCTCATCTCATTGTTTGGTCGAGTAAACACAACAAAAATAATATTCGAATATTCCACGCGCCTTTTTGTAGCGTCTGTTTATTAACATTCGATCTACCAACAAATTATTTCTCTTCACCACTATTACTGTTCAATCGTTCAATTCCCAACACTCACTGTTGGTTCATTCTCGTTGTGTTGTTGATCTTGTGATATCAACAACAAATATCACTCTCGCATTCCAGCCGCCTCGTTTAGTGTGAGCCGACTAAGAAACGTACCAACAAGCTCTGGCTCTCCCCACACATCTCAGTTGGTTCGTCGTCGGTGGTCTGTTTGTAGTGCGTTAGCCGCTCACTCAACACTGCTTGTGTTTTATTCCCTTTTGTGCGGTATTCGTTGTTCACCACTGCACAGTGGGTCCGTATGAAAAATAGTGGATTTTTATAAATAATTTTTTAAAAATAATTTATAAAAAAATTGTTGTAATATTTGTTGGTCTATTGTAGATTTTTGGAATTTATAATAAAAAGTACCCTACTTTCGGCATATAAAAGGCGCATTCAACGTTTTAATTTGTTGGTTAATCCAGCACTTTTTGGTCAATTTTATGAAAACTTTTGTAATTGTTTCGAAAAAAATAGATATTTGCTCTTACACCAAAAATTATTTGGCTGTAAATTTACAGCATAATTTGAAATTTCGCGCACCCAACTGTCGGTGATAGCGATTTTCAAATTATTTTTGCACATTTTTATTCTTTTTGGAATTTTCGCAAAATTCGTTGTTTTTTTGCTCTTTCAATCGACCATATTTGTCCTTTCTGAGTTTTCATAGTTTGGTTTGGAAATATTCTACATTATTTTTTGCATGTTTGGTAGTTTTGGACATTAGTACCCTACATCTGACAGACTAATTTCGATAGTTACATCCTCAAATAAAGCAATCTTTGGAATTTCTCTCAATCCTTTTTTGTTGTTTGCTCTTGAAGTTTCTAATCGCATATCTTCAATTGAATATTAATTCGTTGCTAACTCGCTAGATATTTTCCATAAATTGGATAATTCTAAAATTCCTAATCGGCCGATTGACAATATTCCATCACGGAATATTGTGTTCAATTTGAATTATAAAGACAATTGTAAAATACGTCGGCACATTTTGGTCTATCTTCTATAATTTCGTTAGTTCACTTTTCTTTATCTGGCGACACTTGGATTCAATTTGGTCGTGTCCTAAACTTCTGTGCCCACATACATTTCAGGAATTGATTCGTTTCCCTCTTTCGTCCACTTACCTCCTCTTAATTCGTTGCAATCATGTCCATCAGTCCTCTAACGCGTTTCATTAGAGCCGCCGACGCTCTCATTAAATACGATTCGTTTTTCCATCAGATTAAACCCGAGAAAC
>NW_026874107.1:0-15650 GCF_032173495.1 Musca vetustissima | reverse complement strand
AAAATCGATAAAATCCGTTTGGCGAAAGTTTGTTTTTTGGCATATGGTGTGTATATTCTGAAAGTACATTTCGAGACCTTTCAATTGATGTGCGTATCAATACTGCATCCATTTTAGTTTTTGCGCAATATGGCGTTTTCTACCCAGAGTCCCCACTGTCACTGAGACTTGCAATGAAAATCGAGAAAATCCGTTAGGCGAAGGTTTGTTTTTCGGAATATGGTGTGTATATTCTGACAGTACATTTTGAGACCTTTCAATTGATGTGGGTCTCCATACTGCATCCATTTTAGTTTTTGCGCAATATGGCGTTTTCTACACAGAGTCCCCACTGTCACTGAGACTTGCAAGGAAAATCGACAAAATCCGTTAGGCAAAAGTTTGTTTTTCGGCATAGGGTGTATATATTCTGAAAGTACATTTCGAGACCTTTCAATTGATGTGGGTCTCCATACTGCATCAATTTTAGTTTTTGCGCAATATGGCGTTTTCTACCCAGAGTCCCCACTGTTTTCCACAACATGGCGTTTTCTACACAGACTCCCCATTGTCAATGGAAAATCGAGAAAATCCGTTTAGCAAAGTTTTTTCTTCGGTATATGGTGTATATATTCTGAAAGTACGTTTCGAGACCTTTCAATTGATGTGGGTCTCCATACTGCATCCATTTTAGTTTTTGCGCAATATGGCGTTTTCTACCCAGAGTCCCCACTGTCACTGAGACTTGCAATGAAAATCGAGAAAATCCGTTAGGCGAAGGTTTGTTTTTCGGAATATGGTGTGTATATTCTGACAGTACATTTTGAGACCTTTCAATTGATGTGGGTCTCCATACTGCATCCATTTTAGTTTTTGCGCAATATGGCGTTTTCTACACAGAGTCCCCACTTTTTTCCACAACATGGCGTTTTCTACACAGACTCCCCATTGTCAAAGTTTTTTCTTCGGTATAAGGTGTATATATTCTGAAAGTACATTTCGAGACCTTTCAATTGATGTGGGTCTCCATACTGCATCCATTTTAGTTTTTGCGCAATATGGCGTTTTCTACCCAGAGTCCCCACTGTCACTGAGACTTGCAATGAAAATCGAGAAAATCCGTTAGGCGAAGGTTTGTTTTTCGGCATATGGTGTGTATATTCTGAAAGTACATTTCGAGACCTTTCAATTGATGTGGGTCTCCATACTGCATCCATTTTAGTTTTTGCGGAATATGGCGTTTTCTACACAGAGTCCCCATTGTCACTGAGACTTGCAAGGAAAATCGATAAAATCCGTTTGGCGAAAGTTTGTTTTTTGGCATATGGTGTGTATATTCTGAAAGTACATTTCGAGACCTTTCAATTGATGTGCGTATCAATACTGCATCCATTTTAGTTTTTGCGCAATATGGCGTTTTCTACCCAGAGTCCACTGTCACTGAGACTTGCAATGAAAATCGAGAAAATCCGTTAGGCGAAGGTTTGTTTTTCGGAATATGGTGTGTATATTCTGAAAGTACATTTTGAGACCTTTCAATTGATGTGGGTCTCCATACTGCATCCATTTTAGTTTTTGCGCAATATGGCGTTTTCTACACAGAGTCCCCACTGTCACTGAGACTTGCAAGGAAAATCGAGAAAGTCCGTTAGGCGAAAGTTTGTTTTTAGGCATAGTGTGTATATATTCTGAAAGTACATTTCGAGACCTTTCAATTGATATGGGTCTCCATACTGCATCCATTTTAGTTTTTGCGCAATATGGCGTTTTCTACACAGAGTCCCCACTGTCACTTATACTTGCAATTAAAATCTATAAAATCAGTTAGGCGAAGGTTTGTTTTTCACAGATATGGTTGTATATTCTGGAAAATCGAATTGAAAATCCGTTCAGATAGCAAAGTTTTTTTTCGGTATAAGGTGTATATATTCTGAAAATCGTAAATTTCGATAAGGTGTATTTTCAATTGATGTGGGTCTCCATACTGCATCCATTTTAGTTTTTGCGCAATATGGCGTTTTCTACCCAGAGTCCCCACTGTCACTGAGACTTGCAATGAAAATCGAGAAAATCCGTTAGGCGAAGGTTTGTTTTTCGGAATATGGTGTGTATATTCTGACAGTACATTTTGAGACCTTTCAATTGATATGGGTCTCCATACTGCATCCATTTTAGTTTTTGCGCAATATGGCGTTTTCTACACAGAGTCCCCACTTTTTTCACAACATGGCGTTTTCTACACAGACTCCCCATTGTCACTGGAAAATCGAGAAAATCCGTTTAGCAAAGTTTTTTCTTCGGTATAAGGTGTATATATTCTGAAAGTACGTTTCGAGACCTTTCAATTGATGTGGGTCTCCATACTGCATCCATTTTAGTTTTTGCGCAATATGGCGTTTTCTACCCAGAGTCCCCACTGTCACTGAGACTTGCAATGAAAATCGAGAAAATCCGTTAGGCGAAGTTTGTTTTCCGGCCTATGGTGTATATATTCTGAAAGTACATTTCGAGACCTTTCAATTGATGTGGGTCTCCATACTGCATCCATTTTAGTTTTTGAGGAATATGGCGTTTTCTACACAGAGTCCCCATTGTCACTGAGACTTGCACGGAAAATCGATAAAATCCGTTTGGCGAAAGTTTGTTTTTTGGCATATGGTGTGTATATTCTGAAAGTACATTTCGAGACCTTTCAATTGATGTGCGTATCAATACTGCATCCATTTTAGTTTTTGCGCAATATGGCGTTTTCTACCCAGAGTCCCCACTGTCACTGAGACTTGCAATGAAAATCGAGAAAATCCGTTAGGCGAAGGTTTGTTTTTCGGAATATGGTGTGTATATTCTGACAGTACATTTTGAGACCTTTCAATTGATGTGGGTCTCCATACTGCATTTTCTACACAGAGTCCCCACTGTCACTGAGACTTGCAAGGAAAATCGACAAAATCCGTTAGGCAAAAGTTTGTTTTTCGGCATAGGGTGTATATATTCTGAAAGTACATTTCGAGACCTTTCAATTGATGTGGGTCTCCATACTGCATCAATTTTAGTTTTTGCGCAATATGGCGTTTTCTACCCAGAGTCCCCACTGTCACTGAGACTTGCAACCAAAATCGAGAAAATCCGTTAGGCGAAGGTTTGTTTTCCGGCATATGGTGTGTATATTCTGAAAGTACATTTCGAGACCTTTCAATTGATGTGCGTATCAATACTGCATCCATTTTAGTTTTTGCGCAATATGGCGTTTTCTACACAGAGTCCCCACTTTTTTCCACAACATGGCGTTTTCTACACAGACTCCCCATTGTCACTGGAAAATCGAGAAAATCCGTTTAGCAAAGTTTTTTCTTCGGTATAAGGTGTATATAAAGTACGTTTTATATACACCTTATACCGAAGACCTTTCAATTGATGTGGGTCTCCATACTGCATCCATTTTAGTTTTTGCGCATATGGCGTTTTCTACCCAGAGTCCCCACTGTCACTGAGACTTGCAATGAAAATCGAGAAAATCCGTTAGGCGAAGGTTTGTTTTTCGGAATATGGTGTGTAAATTCTGACTTGCAATGAAAATCGAGAAAATCCGTTAGGCGAAGGTTTGTTTTTCGGCATATGGTGTGTATATTCTGAAAGTACATTTCGAGACCTTTCAATTGATGTGGGTATCAATACTGCATCCATTTTAGTTTTTGCGCAATATGGCGTTTTCTACCCAGGGTCCCCACTGTCACTGAGACTTGCAACCAAAATCGAGAAAATCCGTTAGGCGAAGGTTTGTTTTCCGGCATATGGTGTATATATTCTGAAAGTACATTTCGAGACCTTTCAATTGATGTGGGTCTCCATACTGCATCCATTTTAGTTTTTGCGCAATATGGCGTTTTCTACACAGAGTCCCCACTGTCACTGAGACTTGCAATGAAAATCGAGAAAATCCGTTAGGCGAAGGTTTGTTTTTCGGCATAGGGTGTATATATTCTGACAGTACATTTTGAGACCTTTCAATTGATGTGGGTCTCCATACTGCATCCATTTTAGTTTTTGCGCAATATGGCGTTTTCTACACAGAGTCCCCACTTTTCACTGAGACTTGCAACCAAAATCCAGAAAATCCGTTAGGCGAAGGTTTGTTTTTCGGTATAAGGTGTATATATTCTGAAAGTACATTTCGAGACCTTTCAATTGATGTGGGTCTCCATACTGCATCCATTTTAGTTTTTGCGCAATATGGCGTTTTCTACCCAGAGTCCCCACTGTCACTGAGACTTGCAATGAAAATCGAGAAAATCCGTTAGGCGAAGGTTTGTTTTTCGGCATATGGTGTGTATATTCTGAAAGTACATTTTGAGACCTTTCAATTGATGTGGGTCTCAATACTGCATCCATTTTAGTTTTTGCGCAATATGGCGTTTTCTACACAGAGTCCCCACTTTTTTCCACAACATGGCGTTTTCTACACAGACTCCCCATTGTCACTGGAAAATCGAGAAAATCCGTTTAGCAAAGTTTTTTCTTCGGTATAAGGTGTATATATTCTGAAAGTACATTTCGAGACCTTTCAATTGATGTGGGTCTCCATACTGCATCCATTTTAGTTTTTGCGCAATATGGCGTTTTCTACCCAGAGTCCCCACTGTCACTGAGACTTGCAATGAAAATCGAGAAAATCCGTTAGGCGAAGGTTTGTTTTCCGGCATATGGTGTGTATATTCTGAAAGTACATTTCGAGACCTTTCAATTGATGTGGGTATCAATACTGCATCCATTTTAGTTTTTGCGCAATATGGCGTTTTCTACACAGAGTCCCCACTGTCACTGAGACTCGCAATGAAAATCGAGAAAATCCGTTAGGCGAAGGTTTGTTTTTCGGCATAGGATGTATATATTCTGAAAGTACATTTCGAGACCTTTCAATTGATGTGGGTCTCCATACTGCATCCATTTTAGTTTTTGCGCAATATGGCGTTTTCTACCCAGAGTCCCCACTGTCACTGAGACTTGCAATGAAAATCGAGAAAATCCGTTAGGCGAAGGTTTGTTTTTCGGCATATGGTGTATATATTCTGAAAGTACATTTCGAGACCTTTCAATTGATGTGGGTATCAATACTGCATCCATTTTAGTTTTTGCGCAATATGGCGTTTTCTACACAGAGTCCCCACTGTCACTGAGACTTGCAAGGAAAATCGAGAAAATCCGTTAGGCGAAGGTTTGTTTTCCGGCATATGGTGTGTATATTCTGAAAGTACATTTCGAGACCTTTCAATTGATGTGGGTATCAATACTGCATCCATTTTAGGTTTTGCGCAATATGGCGTTTTCTACCCAGAGTCCCCACTGTCACTGAGACTTGCAACCAAAATCGAGAAAATCCGTTAGGCGAACATTTGTTTTCCGGCATATGGTGTGTATACTCTGAAAGTACATTTCGAGACCTTTCAATTGATGTGGGTATCAATACTGCATCCATTTTAGTTTTTGCGCAATATGGCGTTTTCTACACAGAGTCCCCACTGTCACTGAGACTTGCAAGGAAAATCGAGAAAGTCCGTTAGGCGAAAGTTTGTTTTTCGGCATAGGGTGTATATATTCTGACAGTACATTTTGAGACCTTTCAATTGATGTGGGTCTCCATACTGCATCCATTTTAGTTTTTGCGCTATATGGCGTTTTCTACACAGAGTCCCCACTTTTTTCCACAACATGGCGTTTTCTACACAGACTCCCCATTGTCACTGGAAAATCGAGAAAATCCGTTTAGCAAAGTTTTTTCTTCGGTATAAGGTGTATATATTCTGAAAGTACGTTTCGAGACCTTTCAATTGATGTGGGTCTCCATACTGCATCCATTTTAGTTTTTGCGCAATATGGCGTTTTCTACCCAGAGTCCCCACTGTCACTGAGACTTGCAATGAAAATCGAGAAAATCCGTTAGGCGAAGGTTTGTTTTCCGGCATATGGTGTGTATATTCTGAAAGTACATTTCGAGACCTTTCAATTGATGTGCGTATCAATACTGCATCCATTTTAGTTTTTGCGCAATATGGCGTTTTCTACACAGAGTCCCCACTTTTTTCCACAACATGGCGATTTCTACACAGACTCCCCATTGTCACTGGAAAATCGAGAAAATCCGTTTAGCAAAGTTTTTTATTCGGTATAAGGTGTATATATTCTGAAAGTACGTTTCGAGACCTTTCAATTGATGTGGGTCTCCATACTGCATCCATTTTAGTTTTTGCGCAATATGGCGTTTTCTACCCAGAGTCCCCACTGTCACTGAGACTTGCAACCAAAATCGAGAAAATCCGTTAGGCGAAGGTTTGTTTTTCGGCATATGGTGTGTATATTCTGAAAGTACATTTCGAGACCTTTCAATTGATGTGGGTATCAATACTGCATCCATTTTAGTTTTTGCGCAATATGGCGTTTTCTACACAGAGTCCCCACTTTTTTCACAACATGGCGTTTTCTACACAGACTCCCCATTGTCACTGGAAAATCGAGAAAATCCGTTTAGCAAAGTTTTTTCTTCGGTATAAGGTGTATATATTCTGAAAGTACATTTCGAGACCTTTCAATTGATGTGGGTCTCCATACTGCATCCATTTTAGTTTTTGCGCAATATGGCGTTTTCTACCCAGAGTCCCCACTGTCACTGAGACTTGCAACCAAAATCGAGAAAATCCGTTAGGCGAAGGTTTGTTTTCGGCATATGGTGTGTATATTCTGAAAGTACATTTCGAGACCTTTCAATTGATGTGGGTATCAATACTGCATCCATTTTAGTTTTTGCGCAATATGGCGTTTTCTACACAGAGTCCCCACTTTTTTCACAACATGGCGTTTTCTACACAGACTTTGTCACTGGAAAATCGAGAAAATCCGTTTAGCAAAGTTTTTTTTCGGTATAAGGTGTATATATTCTGAAAGTACATTTCGAGACCTTTCAATTGATGTGGGTCTCCATACTGCATCCATTTTAGTTTTTGCGCAATATGGCGTTTTCTACCCAGAGTCCCCACTGTCACTGAGACTTGCAATGAAAATCGAGAAAATCCGTTAGGCGAAAGTACTGACAGTACATTTTGAGACCTTTCAATTGATGTGGGTCTCCATACTGCATCCATTTTAGTTTTTGCGCTATATGGCGTTTTCTACACAGAGTCCCCACTTTTTTCCACAACATGGCGTTTTCTACACAGACTCCCCATTGTCACTGGAAAATCGAGAAAATCCGTTTAGCAAAGTTTTTTCTTCGATATAAGGTGTATATATTCTGAAAGTACGTTTCGAGACCTTTCAATTGATGTGGGTCTCAATACTGCATCCATTTTAGTTTTTGCGCAATATGGCGTTTTCTACCCAGAGTCCCCACTGTCACTGAGACTTGCAATGAAAATCGAGAAAATCCGTTAGGCGAAGGTTTGTTTTCCGGCATATGGTGTGTATATTCTGAAAGTACATTTCGAGACCTTTCAATTGATGTGGGTATCAATACTGCATCCATTTTAGTTTTTGCGCAATATGGCGTTTTCTACACAGAGTCCCTACTGTCACTGAGACTTGCAATGAAAATCGAGAAAATCCGTTAGGCGAAGGTTTGTTTTTCGGTATATATATATTCTGAAAGTACGTTTCGAGACCTTTCAATTGATGTGGGTCTCCATACTGCGTCCATTTTAGTTTTTGCGCAATATGGCGTTTTCTACCCAGAGTCCCCACTGTCACTGAGACTTGCAATGAAAATCGAGAAAATCCGTTAGGCGAAGGTTTGTTTTTCGGCATATGGTGTGTATATTCTGAAAGTACATTTCGAGACCTTTCAATTGATGTGGGTATCAATACTGCATCCATTTTAGTTTTTGCGCAATATGGCGTTTTCTACCCAGAGTCCCCACTGTCACTGAGACTTGCAACCAAAATCGAGAAAATCCGTTAGGCGAAGGTTTGTTTTTCGGCATATGGTGTGTATATTCTGAAAGTACATTTCGAGACCTTTCAATTGATGTGGGTATCAATACTGCATCCATTTTAGGTTTTGCGCAATATGGCGTTTTCTACCCAGAGTCCCCACTGTCACTGAGACTTGCAACCAAAATCGAGAAAATCCGTTAGGCGAACATTTGTTTTCCGGCATATGGTGTGTATACTCTGAAAGTACATTTCGAGACCTTTCAATTGATGTGGGTATTAATACTGCATCCATTTTAGTTTTTGCGCAATATGGCGTTTTCTACACAGAGTCCCCACTGTCACTGAGACTTGCAAGGAAAATCGAGAAAGTCCGTTAGGCGAAAGTTTGTTTTTCGGCATAGGGTGTATATATTCTGACAGTACATTTTGAGACCTTTCAATTGATGTGGGTCTCCATACTGCATCCATTTTAGTTTTTGCGCTATATGGCGTTTTCTACACAGAGTCCCCACTTTTTTCCACAACATGGCGTTTTCTACACAGACTCCCCATTGTCACTGGAAAATCGAGAAAATCCGTTTAGCAAAGTTTTTTCTTCGATATAAGGTGTGTATATTCTGAAAGTACGTTTCGAGACCTTTCAATTGATGTGGGTCTCCATACTGCATCCATTTTAGTTTTTGCGCAATATGGCGTTTTCTACTGCATCCATTTTAGTTTTTGCGCAATATGGCGTTTTCTACACAGAGTCCCCACTGTCACTGAGACTTGCAATGAAAATCGAGAAAATCCGTTAGGCAAAGTTTGTTTTTCGGCATATGGTGTGTATATTCTGAAAGTACATTTCGAGACCTTTCAATTGATGTGGGTCTCCATACTGCATCCATTTTAGTTTTTGCGCAATATGGCGTTTTCTACCCAGAGTCCCCACTGTCACTGAGACTTGCAACTAAAATCGAGAAAATCCGTTAGGCGAAGGTTTGTTTTCCGGCATATGGTGTGTATATTCTGAAAGTACATTTCGAGACCTTTCAATTGATGTGGGTATCAATACTGCATCCATTTTAGTTTTTGCGCAATATGGCGTTTTCTACACAGAGTCCCCACTTTTTTCCACAACATGGCGTTTTCTACACAGACTCCCCATTGTCACTGGAAAATCGAGAAAATCCGTTTAGCAAAGTTTTTTTTCGGTATAAGGTGTATATATTCTGAAAGTACGTTTCGAGACCTTTCAATTGATGTGGGTCTCCATACTGCATCCATTTTAGTTTTTGCGCAATATGGCGTTTTCTACCCAGAGTCCCCACTGTCACTGAGACTTGCAATGAAAATCGAGAAAATCCGTTAGGCGAAGGTTTGTTTTTCGGCATATGGTGTGTATATTCTGAAAGTACATTTCGAGACCTTTCAATTGATGTGGGTATCAATACTGCATCCATTTTAGTTTTTGCGCAATATGGCGTTTTCTACACAGACTCCCCATTGTCACTAGAAAATCGAGAAAATCCGTTAGGCGAAGGTTTGTTTTTCGGAATATGGTGTGTATATTCTGACAGTACATTTTGAGACCTTTCAATTGATGTGGGTATCAATACTGCATCCATTTTAGTTTTTGCGCAATATGGCGTTTTCTACACAGAGTCCCCACTGTCACTGAGACTTGCAACCAAAATCGAGAAAATCCGTTAGGCGAAGGTTTGTTTTTCGGCATATGTGTATATATTCTGAAAGTACATTTCGAGACCTTTCAATTGATGTGCGTATCAATACTGCATCCATTTTAGGTTTTGCGCAATATGGCGTTTTCTACCCAGAGTCCCCACTGTCACTGAGACTTGCAACCAAAATCGAGAAAATCCGTTAGGCGAACATTTGTTTTCCGGCATATGGTGTGTATACTCTGAAAGTACATTTCGAGACCTTTCAATTGATGTGGGTATTAATACTGCATCCATTTTAGTTTTTGCGCAATATGGCGTTTTCTACACAGAGTCCCCACTGTCACTGAGACTTGCAAGGAAAATCGAGAAAGTCCGTTAGGCGAAAGTTTGTTTTTCGGCATAGGGTGTATATATTCTGACAGTACATTTTGAGACCTTTCAATTGATGTGGGTCTCCATACTGCATCCATTTTAGTTTTTGCGCTATATGGCGTTTTCTACACAGAGTCCCCACTTTTTTCCACAACATGGCGTTTTCTACACAGACTCCCCATTGTCACTGGAAAATCGAGAAAATCCGTTTAGCAAAGTTTTTTCTTCGATATAAGGTGTGTATATTCTGAAAGTACGTTTCGAGACCTTTCAATTGATGTGGGTCTCCATACTGCATCCATTTTAGTTTTTGCGCAATATGGCGTTTTCTACACAGAGTCCCCACTTTTTTCACAACATGGCGTTTTCTACACAGACTTTGTCACTGGAAAATCGAGAAAATCCGTTTAGCAAAGTTTTCTCTTCGGTATAAGGTGTATATATTCTGAAAGTACGTTTCGAGACCTTTCAATTGATGTGGGTCTCCATACTGCATCCATTTTAGTTTTTGCGCATTATGGCGTTTTCTACCCAGAGTCCCCACTGTCACTGAGACTTGCAACCAAAATCGAGAAAATCCGTTAGGCGAAGGTTTGTTTTCCGGCATATGGTGTGTATATTCTGAAAGTACATTTCGAGACCTTTCAATTGATGTGCGTATCAATACTGCATCCATTTTAGTTTTTGCGCAATATGGCGTTTTCTACACAGAGTCCCCACTTTTTTCCACAACATGGCGATTTCTACACAGACTCCCCATTGTCACTGGAAAATCGAGAAAATCCGTTTAGCAAAGTTTTTTATTCGGTATAAGGTGTATATATTCTGAAAGTACGTTTCGAGACCTTTCAATTGATGTGGGTCTCCATACTGCATCCATTTTAGTTTTTGCGCAATATGGCGTTTTCTACCCAGAGTCCCCACTGTCACTGAGACTTGCAATGAAAATCGAGAAAATCCGTTAGGCGAAGGTTTGTTTTTCGGAATATGGTGTGTATATTCTGACAGTACATTTTGAGACCTTTCAATTGATGTGGGTCTCCATACTGCATCCATTTTAGTTTTTTCTTCGGTATAAGGTGTATATATTCTGAAAGTACATTTCGAGACCTTTCAATTGATGTGGGTCTCCATACTGCATCCATTTTAGTTTTTGCGCAATATGGCGTTTTCTACCCAGAGTCCCCACTGTCACTGAGACTTGCAACCAAAATCGAGAAAATCCGTTAGGCGAAGGTTTGTTTTCCGGCATATGGTGTGTATATTCTGAAAGTACATTTCGAGACCTTTCAATTGATGTGGGTATCAATACTGCATCCATTTTAGTTTTTGCGCAATATGGCGTTTTCTACACAGAGTCCCCACTTTTTTCCACAACATGGCGTTTTCTACACAGACTCCCCATTGTCACTGGAAAATCGAGAAAATCCGTTTAGCAAAGTTTTTTATTCGGTATAAGGTGTATATATTCTGAAAGTACGTTTCGAGACCTTTCAATTGATGTGGGTCTCCATACTGCATCCATTTTAGTTTTTGCGCAATATGGCGTTTTCTACCCAGAGTCCCCACTGTCACTGAGACTTGCAATGAAAATCGAGAAAATCCGTTAGGCGAAGGTTTGTTTTTCGGCATATGGTGTGTATATTCTGACAGTACATTTTGAGACCTTTCAATTGATGTGGGTCTCCATACTGCATCCATTTTAGTTTTTGCGCAATATGGCGTTTTCTACACAGAGTCCCCACTTTTTTCCACAACATGGCGTTTTCTACACAGACTCCCCATTGTCACTGGAAAATCGAGAAAATCCGTTTAGCAAAGTTTTTTCTTCGGTATAAGGTGTATATATTCTGAAAGTACGTTTCGAGACCTTTCAATTGATGTGGGTCTCCATACTGCATCCATTTTAGTTTTTGCGCAATATGGCGTTTTCTACCCAGAGTCCCCACTGTCACTGAGACTTGCAATGAAAATCGAGAAAATCCGTTAGGCGAAGGTTTGTTTTCCGGCATATGGTGTGTATATTCTGAAAGTACATTTCGAGACCTTTCAATTGATGTGGGTATCAATACTGCATCCATTTTAGTTTTTGCGCAATATGGCGTTTTCTACACAGAGTCCCTACTGTCACTGAGACTTGCAATGAAAATCGAGAAAATCCGTTAGGCGAAGGTTTGTTTTTCGGTATAAGGTGTATATATTCTGAAAGTACGTTTCGAGACCTTTCAATTGATGTGGGTCTCCATACTGCGTCCATTTTAGTTTTTGCGCAATATGGCGTTTTCTACCCAGAGTCCCCACTGTCACTGAGACTTGCAATGAAAATCGAGAAAATCCGTTAGGCGAAGGTTTGTTTTTCGGCATATGGTGTGTATATTCTGAAAGTACATTTCGAGACCTTTCAATTGATGTGGGTATCAATACTGCATCCATTTTAGTTTTTGCGCAATATGGCGTTTTCTACACAGAGTCCCCACTGTCACTGAGACTTGCAACCAAAATCGAGAAAATCCGTTAGGCGAAGGTTTGTTTTCCGGCATATGGTGTGTATATTCTGAAAATCCGTTAAGCGAAGGTTTGTTTTCCGGCATATGGTGTGTATATTCTGACAGTACATTTTGAGACCTTTCAATTGATGTGGGTATTAATACTGCATCCATTTTAGTTTTTGCGCAATATGGCGTTTTCTACACAGAGTCCCCACTGTCACTGAGACTTGCAAGGAAAATCGAGAAAGTCCGTTAGGCGAAAGTTTGTTTTTCGGCATAGGGTGTATATATTCTGACAGTACATTTTGAGACCTTTCAATTGATGTGGGTCTCCATACTGCATCCATTTTAGTTTTTGCGCTATATGGCGTTTTCTACACAGAGTCCCCACTTTTTTCCACAACATGGCGTTTTCTACACAGACTCCCCATTGTCACTGGAAAATCGATAAAATCCGTTTAGCAAAGTTTTTTCTTCGATATTGCAACCAAAATCGAAAAATCCGTTAGGCGTGTGTATATTCTGAAAGTACATTTCGAGACCTTTCAATTGATGTGGGTATCAATACTGCATCCATTTTAGTTTTTGCGCAATATGGCGTTTTTTAAACAGAGTCCCCACTGTCACTGAGACTTGCACCAAAATCGAGAAAATCCGTTAGGCGAAGTTTGTTTTTCGGCATATGGTGTGTATATTCTGAAAGTACATTTCGAGACCTTTCAATTGATGTGGGTATCAATACTGCATCCATTTTAGTTTTTGCGCAATATGGCGTTTTCTACACAGAGTCCCCACTTTTCTCCACAACATGGCGTTTTCTACACAGACTCCCCATTGTCACTGGAAAATCGAGAAAATCCGTTTAGCAAAGTTTTCTCTTCGGTATAAGGTGTATATATTCTGAAAGTACGTTTGCCCAATATGGCGTTTTCTACCCAGAGTCCCCACTGTCACTGAGACTTGCAACCAAAATCGAGAAAATCCGTTAGGCGAAGGTTTGTTTTGTATGGTGTGTATATTCTGAAAGTACATTTCGAGACCTTTCAATTGATGTGCGTATCAATACTGCATCCATTTTAGTTTTTGCGCAATATGGCGTTTTCTACACAGAGTCCCCACTTTTTTCCACAACATGGCGATTTCTACACAGACTCCCCATTGTCACTGGAAAATCGAGAAAATCCGTTTAGCAAAGTTTTTTATTCGGTATAAGGTGTATATATTCTGAAAGTACGTTTCGAGACCTTTCAATTGATGTGGGTCTCCATACTGCATCCATTTTAGTTTTTGCGCAATATGGCGTTTTCTACCCAGAGTCCCCACTGTCACTGAGACTTGCAATGAAAATCGAGAAAATCCGTTAGGCGAAGGTTTGTTTTTCGGAATATGGTGTGTATATTCTGACAGTACATTTTTCCACAACATGGCGTTTTCTACACAGACTCCCCATTGTCACTGGAAAATCGAGAAAATCCGTTTAGCAAAGTTTTTTCTTCGGTATAAGGTGTATATATTCTGAAAGTACGTTTCGAGACCTTTCAATTGATGTGGGTCCATTTTAGTTTTTGCGCAATATGGCGTTTTCTACCCAGAGTCCCCACTGTCACTGAGACTTGCAACCAAAATCGAGAAAATCCGTTAGGCGAAGGTTTGTTTTCCGGCATATGGTGTGTATATTCTGAAAGTACATTTCGAGACCTTTCAATTGATGTGCGTATCAATACTGCATCCATTTTAGTTTTTGCGCAATATGGCGTTTTCTACACAGAGTCCCCACTTTTTTCCACAACATGGCGATTTCTACACAGACTCCCCATTGTCACTGGAAAATCGAGAAAATCCGTTTAGCAAAGTTTTTTATTCGGTATAAGGTGTATATATTCTGAAAGTACGTTTCGAGTCCTTTCAATTGATGTGGGTCTCCATACTGCATCCATTTTAGTTTTTGCGCAATATGGCGTTTTCTACCCAGAGTCCCCACTGTCACTGAGACTTGCAATGAAAATCGAGAAAATCCGTTAGGCGAAGGTTTGTTTTTCGGCATATGGTGTGTATATTCTGACAGTACATTTTGAGACCTTTCAATTGATGTGGGTCTCCATACTGCATCCATTTTAGTTTTTGCGCAATATGGCGTTTTCTACACAGAGTCCCCACTTTTTTCCACAACATGGCGTTTTCTACACAGACTCCCCATTGTCACTGGAAAATCGAGAAAATCCGTTTAGCAAAGTTTTTTCTTCGATATAAGGTGTATATATTCTGAAAGTACGTTTCGAGACCTTTCAATTGATGTGGGTCTCAATACTGCATCCATTTTAGTTTTTGCGCAATATGGCGTTTTCTACCCAGAGTCCCCACTGTCACTGAGACTTGCAATGAAAATCGAGAAAATCCGTTAGGCGAAGGTTTGTTTTCCGGCATATGGTGTGTATATTCTGAAAGTACATTTCGAGACCTTTCAATTGATGTGGGTATCAATACTGCATCCATTTTAGTTTTTGCGCAATATGGCGTTTTCTACACAGAGTCCCCACTGTCACTGAGACTTGCAATGAAAATCGAGAAAATCCGTTAGGCGAAGGTTTGTTTTTCGGTATAAGGTGTATATATTCTGAAAGTACATTTCGAGACCTTTCAATTGATGTGGGTCTCCATACTGCATCCATTTTAGTTTTTGCGCAATATGGCGTTTTCTACACAGAGTCCCCACTGTCACTGAGACTTGCAATGGAAATCGAGAAAATCCGTTAGGCGAAGGTTTGTTTTCCGGCATATGGTGTGTATATATTCTGAAAGTACATTTCGAGACCTTTCAATTGATGTGGGTATCAATACTGCATCCATTTTAGTTTTTGCGCAATATGGCGTTTTCTACCCAGAGTCCCCACTGTCACTGAGACTTGCAACCAAAATCGAGAAAATCCGTTAGGCGAACATTTGTTTTCCGGCATATGGTGTGTATATTCTGAAAGTACATTTCGAGACCTTTCAATTGATGTGGGTATCAATACTGCATCCATTTTAGTTTTTGCGCAATATGGCGTTTTCTACACAGAGTCCCCACTGTCACTGAGACTTGCAAGGAAAATCGAGAAAGTCCGTTAGGCGAAAGTTTGTTTTTCGGCATAGGGTGTATATATTCTGACAGTACATTTTGAGACCTTTCAATTGATATGGGTCTCCATACTGCATCCATTTTAGTTTTTGCGCTATATGGCGTTTT
>NW_026874106.1:0-15580 GCF_032173495.1 Musca vetustissima | reverse complement strand
TCATGTTGAAAATTTTGCTAGGGAGATTTATTATCCATATTGGTAGTAAAACGTGTTTATAAGAACTTCTCTAAAAAATGTACAAAAATTTATCATTTTAAGTAGGAAGATTTTCTACCACTCCGAACTACTATAATCCCAAATTACAGCTAATTAGGTTGGAAAACGTACCTATAATTTTCAATATTTATACCCTTCACCACACTGTGGTACAGGGTATTATGTCTTTGTGCATATGTTTGTAACAGGCAAAAATAATCGAGATAGACCCATGGTTCCTTTTGAGAATATGCATAGAATCACTTTCTGAGTCGATTTTGGCATGTCCGCTGTCCGTCCGTCCGTCCGTCCGTCCGTCTGTCCATGTTAAATTGTAAACAAAGTACAGGTCGCATTTATGATCCGAATTGGATGAAATTTGGCATAGGTCACTTATTTGGCCCAAGGACGAACCCTATTGAAATTGGGAAAAATCGGTTCAGATTTAGATATAGCTCCCATATATATATTTAACCGATATAATGTAAAAAGTCCCTATATAACTTTCGATTTGCACGAAATTCAGTACAGCCTAATCATTTAGGTCTAGAATGATGTCTGCCAAATTTCGTGAAAATCGGTCCAGATTTAGATATAGCTCCCATATATAGTTTCGTCCGATTTCATGTAAATAGTGCCCCAAAGTCCCTATATATCTTTTGATTTGCACGAAATTTGGCATAACGTACTGAATTAAGCCTAGAGTGATGCCTGCCAAGTTTCGTGAAAATCGGTCCAGATTTAGATATAGCTCCCATATATAGTTTCGTCCGATTTCATGTAAATGGTGCCCCAAAGTCTCTATATATCTTTCGATTTGCACGAAATTTGGCATAACGTACTGAATTGAGTCTAGAATGGTGTCTGCCCAGTTTCAAGAAAATCGGTCAAGATTTAGATATAGCTCCCATATATAGTTTCGTCCGATTTCATGTAAATGGTGCCCCAAAGTCCCTATATATCCTTCGATTTGCACGAAATTTGGCATAACGTACTTAATTGGGCCTAGAATGATGTCTGCCAAGTTTCATGAAAATCGGTCCCTATTTAGATATAGCTCACATATATAGTTTCGTCCGATTTAATGTAAATGGGGCCCCAAAGTCCCTATATATCTTTCGATTAGCACGAAATTTGGTACAGCCTAATCATTTAGGTCTAGAATGATGTCTGCCAAGCTCCGTGAAAATCGGTCAAGATTTAGATATAGCTACCATATATAGTTTCGTCCGATTTCATGTAAATTGTGACCAAAATCCATATATATCTTTCGATTTGCACGAAATTTGGCATAACGTACTGAATTGAGCCTAGAGTTATGTCTGCCAAGTTTCGTGAAAATCAGTCCAGATTTAGATATAGCTCCCATATATAGTTTCGTCCGATTTCATGTAAATTGTGCACCAACATCCATATATATCTTTCGATTTGCCCGAAATTTTGCACAACGTACTGAATTGAGCCTAGAGTGATGTCTGCCAAGTTTCGATAAAATCGGTCCATATTTCTATATAGCTCCCACATATAGTTTCGTCCGATTTCATGTAAATGGTTCACCAAAGTCGCTATATATCTTTCGATTTGCACGAAATTTGGCATAACGTACTGAATTGAGCCTAGAGTGATGTCTGCCTTGTTTCGTGAAAATCGGTCCAGATTTAGATATAGCTCCATTTTATTATAGATTGATTTTATGTAATTGACGCACCAAGGAACCAATAGGAACAAAAAGTTCTAAAGTTAGTATAACCTAACCTATGACAAGTTTGTTTGAAATCGCTTAATATGTGGATATAGCTTACATATATTTTTTCGCCCGATATCAAGCAAATTGGGCATCATACTCCTCATGTTAGTCAGATTGACATCAAATTTTGCACAACGTACAAAATTGAGCATAGAATTACGTAGTTGCGTTTCCTAGAAGTAAAGACATAGTCAACCGGATGACCTATTTATATTTGTTTGAAGTCGATTTACACACTTTATGGACAAATCTAGGTAGATTCACATTTAGATAAATATCACATATTTTATTTCATCCAATTTTATGTTAATAGTCCTGTTTAATGTACCCATAGTGGTGAAGGGTATCCTAGAGTCGGCCCCGTCCGACTTTACTACTTTCCTTACTGGTTTAAATATTGGGTTACCCAAAAAGGGACGGATATGTCCCATTTTTCAATTTCAAACATCCCAGGAGTAGCAGCAATGTATATGACAACTTTCGAAACTCTGTCTTCAATATTACGAACTCCACCATTTGCTGATGTGTATAATGAATTTTTATGAAATACATATCACATTATTAAGAATAAACACTTTCCTTTCTAAACATTTTTAGCACTTTTAGTTTTTATTAAATTTAAATTTTTAGCACTTTCTTTTCAAAAAACAATCTAGCATTTTTTTTATCAACAAAGTTTTGGCAACACTGGTTGTGAGACCTCCCGGTTTTTCGGAAAGTTAGAGTAATTAAATTTATAATACTTTTATCGCTTCCACATTTTCCCTCACTTATATGTGTAACACATATTAATTTGCTAGAAATTGCGTATTGTTTCATGAAGAAATATTTACTTTCTCAAACTTTCCCAGCTGGCAGATTGAGTAAATTGAATAAGGTAGGACGATTATAAAAGAGCAATTTTGAATTGTATGCGTAACAATATTCCCTGTTGGGCCATTATTAATACTAGAACGCCGAAGGCGGTCATTTTGACCGCTTTCCAATTTCAAATACAAAAGCAACTGTGCATTTAATGAAACTTTTTTTTTAAATTTGGTGAATTTTTTATAATAAACGTAATTCTATGAGGTACAAAAAGTCACCATATTAAAAAAAGTGTCATTAAATGCACAGTTGCTTTTGTACTTGAAATTGGAAAGCGGTCAAAATGACCGCCTTCGGCGTTCTAGTGTTAAAAACATCATTTGTAATTTTCATATTGACGCTAGTATTACGTTATAATCAAGTCAGCTGGGTTTTGCTGTTACCTTTTATAATTGGACCATGGTTTATCGAGACGATTGGTACTGTATAGTAGATAGTAGACCCGTTCTCACAAGATCGATTGTTTTAGGTATGTGTGTTGGGATCTTACAGTCTTCTTTAAATGTATGGCACGATTCCAGAAAAAGGACATTCGGAAACATGTTTTTACATGACGTTCTGCCCATCCGAAATTTTTAATTTCATTTATGTGTTGACCTAGGTATATGCATGAGCAGTCCCTAAGACGTATGTAAGTGTGGTCGACAAGACTAATGTAACGCCTCGATATTTTTCTAATTCATGGGGAATGGCCAAACACGTGGAAAATGGTCAACCCATATATTTTACCAACGATACCATTCTGTTAGCATTTTTACTTATGCAGAATTAACACATTTGCGTGAACACATTAGACCCCAATATTCCATCAAAAGTACATCTGAAAGCAGCAAAAAGGGAAGCAATATTTGATAGATGGCTTAATGTTCGAAAGTATGAAACACGAGCTAGAGTATATACCATACACCCTAGATAGGTTGAATCATTTGTTTAAGGTTGTTACTGCATTTTGAAATTTTAAACGGTGAGCGGTGTAAATCAAACAACTTTCCAATAAGTATATATCGCTTTAGGGTTTGTAAAAGATGACAGCCTTTGTCAAAACAACTTGGAATCATTTCTTATTGACCACGAGTACCAATCATAAAATGATTTTAATGTTTTATCAAGTTTCCAATGTCTAATTTCTGTTGGGAACAGTCGAATCCTTAATTTTACATTGACCCATACTCATACACTAAAAAATACTTGCACATTATGTGCTTGACTATGTTGAAGTTGATCAAGAAGATCGTTCACTTATAATGAGCTGAGGAGCGGTACTATGATAAACCCTTATCCGACTCATTTTTTAACTGTCATAGTTTTAGAGATCAAGGTTCCATTGCAAACTGATTGAGGTCTATTTGAAAGATAGAACAACAAAATCATGGGAACCAATGACTTTGGATGTAACTTCTTTGAATAAATTTATAACACAATGGCATTTAATATTCACATCACTAACTACGTCATCTAATGTTTCTGAGTTAAGTCCATAGTAGAAAGGGTCAGTGTCTATAGAAGCTATATTAATAAGGTTTTCATTGATTTCGTCGACATCAGAATGATACGTTTCAGGAGCACTACATTTTCCTAGACCAAACCATTGATAACTGTCCATTTACTTTTTGAGTCCAGTGCAGACCTAAAGTTTGTGTGGTAATAATCAGATTTTGCGAAGTTTATGCAACTATTTACTCTTCGTCTGTCGGCACGGAACTCACTCATAAAGATCTGGCGTTTTAAATTTCTTTCACCATGAATAAGCTATACAGTGGCCGACAAAAGTGTACATACGGGCAATATTTTTTCATTTCTCCAAGTCCATCAACTATTTGAAAAAATGTAAAAATGCAGTTCTGTTTGGTACTTTTATTCATAAAAGCAAAAAAATGTTCATAAAAAACAAAAAATAAGTCATGACAGACGTCTACATACGACGTATGAACTAATGATAAAAAATTTAATTTATGAAAATTATGCAAAAAATATTATTGTATTAATATTTTGTTGGTCCACCATGAGCATCTATAACTGCTTGCAGTCGTCTGGGCATTGAATTTACCAAATATATTGTACTTCGATTCGTCTGTGAACAAAACTTGTTTCCTGAAGTCAATTCCCTTATATTTTAGGGCGAATTCCAATCGAAGTTTACGTTTTTTTCCTTATAAGTGTTTTTTTCGAGTGGTTCGACTGTGGAAACCGTTGTTATTCAAAGTTCTTTGTATAGTTCGTGGATGTACAACTGTTCCCGACCTTATTGCAAGTTGTTCGGCTAACTTTGTGGCATTTTCTTTCGGATTTTTACCCACTTCTTTCAGAATGAAGCTGACGTCTCTCCGATTAAGCTTCCTTGGTCGGCCAGTGCGCGGTTGGTTTTCAGTTGTACCAGTTTGATTGTAGTTATTAACTATAGTTTGAATCGTTGATTTACTCAAATTTAATAATTTGGCTATTTCCCCTAGCGATTTTTTCTCGATCCTATATTTTATTATTAAATTTCGCACATCAGTACAAATCTCTTTTCGAGGAGCCATTGTCACAAATAAAAACTTCTAATACGCTGTACAAATCAAATCTGAATAAGCTTAGTCTGAGTCAAAAACGAAGCTAAGAGAATTAAAAAATAACTGTACTTTTTATAGTTGTCTTTCAACATGTTACAATAACATTGAGAAAGAGAAACAGATCTTATGTAGACTTTTGTCATCATTAATATTTATTTTTTTATGAATATTTTTTTTAATTTGATGTAAAGTTAAATTTTTTTTGCTTGTATTAATTAAATAAACTATCAAACAGAACTACATTGTTACTTTTTTTCAAATAGTTCATAGACTTGTGGAAATGCCGAAATGTTGGCCGTATGTAGACTTTTGTCGGCCACTGTATACATTTTGTCGATACACGTTTTAATAGAAATACGTATATACTTATTACAAAATAGCAATCGATTTATCGATTATTTTTCGGATAGCCCCCATATAAGATTACCCCCCAATTTTCGGTATTTTGTAGTTCTTGAGCACGTTTTTAAACTGAATTCGCTGAAATTTGCTACAAAGGGTTCTCATTGGGTTCCTAATTTCTCCCCAAAAAATAAAAATATAGGTAAATTTTTTCTGGTAACCCCCATATAACGGTACCCTCTAATTTGCAGTATTTCGGGGGTTTTGATCATATTTTTCCACCGAATTGGCTGTAATTTAATATTTTGAGTTCTTAATAGGTACCAAAACTCTCCACGAAAAATTATGAATATAGGTCCATTTTTTCGGATGGCCCCCATATAAGGGTACCCCCAATTTTCGGTATTTTGAGGTTCTTGAGCGCGTCTTTCAACTGAATTCGCTGAAATATGCTACAATGGGTTCTTATTGGGTTCCTAATTTCTCCACAAAAAATTATAAATATAGGTCCACTTTTTCTGGTAGCCCCCATATAACGGTACCCTCTAATTTGCAGTGTTTTGGGGGTTTTGATCATATTTTTCAATTATTATATATATTTTCCATTATTAGTATGGTAACAAATCTCCTTACCAAAAATTATTAATATTGGCCCCATTTTTGGGGTAGCTGACCACAACCCCCTTCTTTATATTTGATTTTTTCCGCGTTTGGGCTTATCCACATGTTTTCGCATTCCACCGTAGTAGTGTATATATTCTGTACTCGAAATATGGAATTCAATGACGATTTAGTCATCTGTTTTAATCATTCTACCTTCGGTGAATACTGAGGTAAAAAACTAGAACGGCCAGGTTCGAGAATGATATATAACATATGGGCCCACAGTTACGCCTATCCCCTATATTGTGATACCTACCCAATTTCGGTATTTTTAATATTCAGCGTGGAGGAAGGTATTGTGATGCCAAAATGTTTGATTAGAAATAGAGATATGTATATAAGTCCTTCATTTTGCATAGAAGCTCAAATAATAAGGTATTTCCTACACCTCCAGGAACCTACACATAGAAATGTTTTTTCTGCAATGACAATGGATATTAAACCAGCAGCTTCCAAATAATCATGTGTACGTCGGTGATGATCTCATATGGACAAAATCGGTCCACATTTTGGGATCTTCCGATTTTAGGACAAATCTCCATTAAAAATTGCTGAAATTATTGTATTGTATAATTGTTGGTATAGGTATACGTGTTGGTATGCTCCCCACATTTTCATTTCAAGTAACTATCAGTATAACTATGGTGGAGGGTGTCCAAAGTTCAGCCCGGCCGAACTTAACGCCTATTTCACTTGTTTTTTTTTTTTTTTTTTTTGGAAATTAGCCTATTATTGACCACAAACTAAGTTCAAGTTCTTCACCGATCAAGGAACCTACCAGGAACCTACACATAGAAATGTTTTTTCTGCAATGACAATATCCATATTAAACCAGCAGCTTCCAAATAATCATGTGTACGTCGGTGATGACCTCATATGGACAAAATCGGTCCACATTTTGGGATCTTCCGATTTTAGGACAAATCTCCATTAAAAATTGCTGAAATTATTGTATTGTATAATTGTTGGTATAGGTATACGTGTTGGTATGCTCCCCACATTTTCATTTCAAGTAACTATCAGTATAACTATGGTGGAGGGTGTTCAAAGTTCAGCCCGGCCGAACTTAACGCCTATTTCACTTGTTTTTTTTTTTTTTTTTTTTTTTGGAAATTAGCCTATTTTTGACCACAAACTAAGTTCAAGTTCTTCACCGATTGGCTTTATCCTAGTTCATACGATAGCTATACACTCCCAGAGAAACGTGCCAAAACTTAGAACCGATTGGATTATTACTTTTTTAATTATCTTGCCCGCCATTCATAAAAACACTGATTCGAGAAAAATGTGTTTTAAGTTTGAGAATCACTTCTGCCGTCAGTTGATGCTGACACAATAAATCGGCTGTATCTTCAAAAGATCCTGAGATTTTTAATTGGAATTTTGTAGGGACATTCTAGAATTAGTGTAGATGATTTAAATCAAAAAACTAAATTATATTTTTTGACACCTAGAATGGAGAGAGAATGACAACATAGGCTTTCAATTGTGTTGGTTTGTTGACCTGTCACAGTATTAACGAAGTTGGCGGAATGATTGACTTTGAAATGGGTGAATCCCTCATCCGTCCAAGTATCATAAATCTCATGGCATAATTACACAAGTTAGTCTCAGGCAGACATGTGAATCCAATTTCTTCATAATTTTACTTTTGACAACATTCAGCTTTCAAAATTTAAATGAAAATATCCTCCTTCGAAATGTGCGCACAACACGTGTCCAGTGATAATTACAAAATGTTAAATATTTTGAAGTTCCCTGTCTCCATCTATGATTATAACATCTATAATTATACATAAGAACAATATTAATGGAGACACTTATTTAAAGAATGTATACATTTTCACTTTTTTAAAAAATATGCAATTCGACATGCATAAAATTGTATGGAAGTTATCTTTCAAACAATTTGAAATTGATAGATGAGTTCCAAATTAACAAAGTGTCAGTCGGTGTTGCCGACAGATATATATCTCCAGCCTATGGTTTGCGGGGGTATTCCGAATTACACACAGATGTTATTATTATCTTTATATAATAAACTAGCGGGCCCGGCAAACGTTGTCTTGCCTAGCAATATTGTTGATGTATAATTTTCGGCGTTCTACTTATATAATAGTTGATATTGAAAATTTAACATTTGGTTCCCTTTTAAGGGTAGCCTCCATATAACGGTACCCCCAATATTCAACATAATTGCTTCTAATTTTATATTAGCTATACTTATTGAGCAGAAAATCTCCCTAATTAATAATATCAATATTGACCCAAGTATTCGGATAGCTCCCATATATATCCCTTAATATTCGGTATTTGGCTGAAATTTTTTATTCGCCCAAGCTTCCAAATATCCCTCATATAATTTTTAAATCTAATCGGCAGTAATTTGGTATTTGGTTGTTTTATTTGGTAGAATGAATCGTACTAAAAGTATCTATATTGGTCCACTCTTTGAGGTAGCTCACATATAACGGTACCCAAAATATTCGGTATTTTGGAGAGTTGGTTCCAGTGTGTCAACCAAAGTGGTAGTAATGTTTTATTTGCTCCAAATTTTCTCATAGAGTTGGTCTAAAGTATTAAAAAGGCGCCATACATATTTGAAGTTCTTAACCCTTTTTCTAACCTGAGTGTCGGTACATTATTTTTAAAGAGCATGGGCAACCTACTATCACATAGTGTTGTAACATTGTTCCCATATAAATGTCCCGACCAATTTAAGGAATCTACATATTAGGAGATATGAATTTTTCACAGAAAATGGCATCGTATACTAGTTTTCTCTGTGATACACATTTGTGGTATCGGATATATGCGAGGTGTTGTGTTTATGAGTTCAAAGGCATTGACAAACGATTGGGCATATAACCACCATATAATGGTACCACCTGATTTGATATTTCCCGTGCCACAGCAACATTTTAAGTACTTTAAAGAACAACGTGTCCTTATGGAACTATTACTATTCATATTTTAAGAAAAAATGATCTAGGGAATGGATCTTAGAATCAAAACTATTGCGAATATCTTCTGATTTTCATCCTTACATTTGTCCCAAAATGTACGTGCATTCTATGGACAACGTGCACATACAATGATCGCGTGTACATTAAATGATATATTCTCAATTATTTTTTGAATTTTCACAAAAAACGTTTCAATACAATGTTAATCAAATTGGAAAAAATCAAAATTTTCAATAATTGACAAATGAAGGCTGAAAGGATTGATACGCTATCAATTTTTGCCCAAATATCACAAAATAACAACTACGACGTGGTGCAATCATAATAGCTCGATACTAAATTCGTGGAAATGCAAATATGCTTCATAATATTTTTTCGCAAATTTTTTGCGGTTTTCGATTTTTTCTCACCTTTTAAACCTTCCCTGAACCTCCACGAACATTTGAAGACTAAGGTTTGGTTGAAATATGACATTCCATTCGCCTGATATTGCATTTATAAATATTGAAAATTTTGACCATTCGTGTGGGAGGTACCGGAAGGAGTGGACTACTGGGTCCCATCTTTGAACTTGATCTAGTCTTGGTAAAGGTAAAAAGGTTGTGCAAAGTTTGATTCAAATCGGATATTCTATTCGCCTGATATTGGATTTACAAATATTGAAAATTTTGACTATGTGTATCATCTTCCCACTTGATCTAGGATTTGTAAAGATAATAGGTTGTACAGTATTCCCCGCTTAATTACCTCAACGCTTAATTACCTTCCACGGTTAATTAATCCGATTTATGAATACCCAGTTATTTTCAGTACAATCCCTTACAAAATTGCACGTTTATTTACCCCCTTTTAATTACCCATTTCTTTTTTTTGTCCCTAAATAACCTACCCCAAAGTAACCGTAGCTTTAAATCTGTCCCATGTAATTACCCAATGTATTTTTTTTAAATCTGGCAACTCCACTTAAAATGGCTTACATATGCTAGTGCACTTGCAACACATGTGCACATAAAATCTATTGTTTTGAAAGTTTTTGTGAAATGTCCCCCAGAAATACGCCTGTGTCTATCAAACTAAAGCTCTAGTTAATATATCAAGCAAAAAGAAAAGAAAAAACAAAACACCAGTGTCCACCGATATTTACCCTTGCTGGGTAATTAACCGGGGTCCACGGATAATTACCCTAGCGAGGTAATTAACCGTGCACGCTTAATTACCTCCCACGGATAATTGCTCAAAAATCTTGAAATTTTCATTGAGGTAATTAAGCGGGGTTAACTGTACAAAGTTTAATTAAAATAGGATTGTCCGTTTTTATATTATAAAATTAATTTTTAGCACAATTTTAACCATTTTGTGGGGGAGGTAACAGAATTAGTTAACCGATATTCGCCATCTTCGAACTTAAAATAAATTTGGAAGAAATATTAAGATGTGCAAAGTTTGAATGAAATCGGTTGCTGCCTTCGAGAGTTATCGTGCGCACCAGCCAGACAGACGGACGGACATGTGTAAATTGACTCCAAATTTTCTGAAACGGATTTGGTCCAAAGAAGCCTGGGGTCTAAAACCAATATTTCGATGAGGCACATTTTCACCGTATCAATGTGTATATACCTTCATTAGCCTAAAAGCTGAGGGTATAAAAAGGGTTGCCATTATTAATTTCTCTGTAATAGGTAATTCACAACATTTCGTTTGCAATTTGAAGCCTTTCAAATGTAATTCAAAAAATTCATTTTAAAAATTTAATTTGCAATTCATATATCCCCATACAAATAATAAATTAAAAATGGAAATAACTATATTAGAAAATCATTATATTTCACTTTTAATTCATTATATTTCAGTTGTTGTTCGTAACAATTTATTTCAAATTCAGAGGATTTTATTTCAAATTAGAATAAATAAATTAAACAGATCCAGTTTAGTTAAAAATACCTTTTTTATTTTTTTCAGTGGTAGCAATTTTTACCGTTCTGTGGATACTATTAATACAAAATGGGTATAATTTTAAATATTATAAAATACCTTTCCATCAAGTTGGAAGATACCGTCCACCCTGAGTTTTTGAAAAACCCCCTTAAAGTCGAACAAGGGTCCATTATAGTCCATCACCAATAAAACTTTGCCCTTTCTGAAATGGTGCGATATGTGGTTGTATCTTTTGTGGATCAAAAGATATGGGCCCTAAAACTCTGCAAACCGATTATGTTAAATTAATTTTTTATGGCCATCAATGTCGTATTTGCAAATCCAAAGATATGAGTCTAAAAAGTGCAACGTAAAAAAACAATTCTACTAGTTCATTGTGTTATACAACAGCCTACAAATTTTACATTCATTAAACTTAAAATGTACTAAAATAGAAGACGATGTAAATAAAGAATTAAATAATCAAAATGAATTAGTTCGAATTATATGACTTATTTACTCGAAAAATCCCTATAAAAATAATTGAGTGGGGCATTATCCCCCAAGTGGGAAAATTAAAGTGTGATAAATGTTATTCCTTCAGAATGGTTTGGCGATAACAAATATATTCAATCATAATTTATTTTCAAATTTCAGTTACTTTTATTTTATTTTATTTAATCTATTAGTCTATGGATAATTCCTTACAGACTATATATGTACATAACTAATAATTGTATAATTAAAATTAAGAATTTAAAAACATTATTATTTTACTTTTTATAGTATTAATATCCATTGTAAAATCGATAAAATTATAAAACGCGTTAAAATCTTTTGAAATTCTTGTTAAAGGATCAGCGTTTGCATAGCTCATCCTGGAGAATTGAATTGCTAGTGGTGCATAGTGGCGGGTAGTACGTTGAGGAACATTGAAATTTATGTTGTTAACAAGAAAGCCAGCAGAAATATCACCCATAATCACATTATAAAGAAATGAGACATTTAGCATTTTTCTACGGCTTTCCAGAGTTGGCAGCTTGATCAGTGAGAGTCTATCAGTGTATGGTGGAAGATTATCATATGAAAAGTTCAAACTTCGTAGACAGAAAAGTAGGAATTGTTTTTGAACAGACTCGATGCGGTCGCTGTGTGTTTTATAAATTGGATCCCATATGACCGAAGAGTATTCCAAAATTGGGCGAACAATTGACATGTATAAATTTTTTGAAACATAAGGATCCTTAAACTCTTTACTCCAACGTTTCACAAAACCAAGAACTAATTTTGCTTTGTTTATAGAAACAGAAATATGAGATTTAAAGTTAAGTTTACAATCCAATACAACTCCAAGATCAACGAATGTATCAACTTTTTCCAGAGAATAATCACCGAGGGTGTAACAAGTATCCAATAATTTTTTTCTTGTGAATCTCATAAGTTTGCATTTCGAATAATTAATTTCCATAAGATTAATGTTGCAAAAGTTAACAAACGAGTTCAAACCATTTTGAAGCAGCTGATTATTACATATCTCCGAAATGCTAAGAAATATTTTCACATCGTCGGCATACATCAAAATATTTGAAAATTTTATAGATGAAGGTAGATCATTTATAAATAAAGAAAATAGGATTGGTCCTAGATGACTTCCTTGTGGGACTCCAGAAGAAACCATAATACTCTTCGAAATGGCGTTTTTAAAACATACTTTCTGTGTTCTATTTTGTAGATATGAAAAAATCCATTCGGAACTTCTATTTGTAAATCCAATGTTTTTAAGTTTAATTTATGATTAACTTTATCGAATGCCTTGCTGAAATCTGTGTAAATTACATCAGTTTGCTTTCCTTGAAGAAATCCTCGATTTATAACTGTAGTGAACTGAATGAGGTTTGTTGTTGTAGAACACTTCCTCTGAAATCCGTGCTGATAGGGTGAAACAATAGAACTAATGCAATGGATAAGGTTTTCAGTAATCAGTTTTTCAAAAAGCTTTGGAATCACGCTTAATTTTGCTATTCCTCGGTAATTGGCCACATCAGATTTATTTCCGTTTTTAAAGAGTGGAATGATATACGATGTTTTCCAAACCTCAGGAAAAACAGCTTGAGTTATGGAAGCATTGAACAATATGGTAAGAGGATAAACAAAAGCATCGGCGCACTTCCTTAGGATGCAACTCGGGATATTATCTGGTCCAAAATCATAGCTATACTTTAAAGTTTTCAATCCATTTAAAACCATAGAGCTGTTTAATAGTGAAATAGATATTGATTGATTAGTATTAATTTCGAAGGGGTAGTTGTTGCCGCTAAATGTTTTAGTAGAATATGTTGTACTGAAGAAGTCTGCAAACATGTTAGATATAACATTTATATCACAGGATTCAGCATCATCGTACTTTAAATTTGGTGGAAAATCGGTGGATTTGCGCTTCGAATTGACAAATTTGAAGAAAGACTTCGGATTCTGTTTAAAGTTGTTTTTGAGTTTTGTCAGATAATTTGAATAGCAAATATTATTCATAGTAGTATATTCAGACCGTGCTACAGAATATCTTCCGTAGTCAATGGAAGATCCTGTCTTTTTATATTTCTTATATTGTTTATTTTTCACATTTTTAGCCTTTGCCAAAGCTATAGAGTTCCATGGTGGCCCAGAAAGCTTCTTAATTACATATTTCGGTACGCTGATATCAATAAAATCGTATAGCTTTTTGTAAAAAATATCGATAGCACCATTTAAATCGTAAGTGCTAGACAAAAGGATATCCCAGTCTGTGTTATGCATAAGTTCACGTAACTGCTCAAAGTTTGTTTTCGAAAAACATAAGGATTTCTCACTTTGAGTCCCGGGTATGATTTGGTTTCCAGTAGGAAACGAAACATTAATTTTGATAGTTGGATGGTGCTGATCTTCGGGAAATGTTAACGGATCAATTCGTTGAATGTAACAATCATCCACTTGATTTACAAATATCAGGTCCAATAACTTATTATAGGTGTTACGGATACAATTTATTTGAAAAATACCAAGATCAAAAAGTGTATCGAAGAATAATTCATAAAATTTGTGTATATTTTCTGGCAGCAGGTATTTATCCCCAGGTAAAAAATTCCACAACATGTTTGGTATATTAAAATCGCCAAGTATACAAATTAGATCCTCTGGCTTAGTTTTTTGTAAAACTGCTTTTAATGCATGGCTATGCTTTTCATAAATTATTTGCGGTGATGATGGAGGAATATATGAGCATGTTATAAACATTTTTTTCAAATTGTTTTTTACTTCGACAGCAATGAACTCAATATCAAGGGAAGAATCAAGATCCAGTAATTGGCATGAAAATATATTGGAGACAGCTATGAGCACTCCACCGCCGTTGCTTACACGGTCACGTCTAAAGATATTGTATTTATTTGACAGAATTTCCGAGTTTAAAATACGTTCATTTAACCAGGTCTCAGTCATTACTAAGATATGATGATCAAAGGTAAAACTGTCAACATACAATTTCGATATTTTAGATCGAACTCCGCGGACGTTTTGATAGGCTATAGATAATGTATCATTACTAAAAGTGCCTAGTTTTTTGAAAAGTTAACAGAGTTTTGATGAATGTAACCATTATTATCAGGCATTTGTCTTTCTCTATATACGTATTCACGAACTATAGTATGTTTCGGCCAGAACTCAGGATCAATAAGACGAGTATACATTTCATCAGAGGTTGTAATTTTGAATGATGCAATTGAGCGTTGTTGCGAAAAATTGAATTTATGTATGTTAATATCATTAAATTTTCCAATTTTAGATGTGATGTAACGGTCAATTGTCTCAGTAGTGGTATCCGCTGGAAGTCTTGAAATGAAAATGCTTCTTTTTGGCGGGACGGCAGTAAGGATAACCTCAACAGGGGTTACGTTATAAGGAGAAGAAGGATTGACGACTGATTCAGGATCATGGTTTGTTAGGCGTTCAAGCCTAAGGAAAAAATATTTTAAGGGATATAGTTTTTATATGTAGATAGTTGTATACAACTCATTACAGGATGCTATTCTTATAGGAGGACCAGACAACACCGCTGAAAACGATGAATCGAAAATTGGAAGACCGAAATACAATCGATGACAATGGGTGTTTGGAGGTGTCGAACGCGGATCGAATAAATACTTCATAATCCACATTGAAGGTCCTTCCACCCCTCATTCAGAAGTATATTCGTATTATTTATTTTAGGCATATGACCAGAGCTCCAAATGCTCGCTCCAATTCGAGAAAGAGTAAACTTGTCTTGAATTCAGCCGCAGATCTGCGAGTAGAAAAAGTAAATAGAGTTTACTATATTTTTTCTCTGCCACTCAAATAAGAGCGGGGGTGCTTCGCTCGTTTTCGAGTGGGAGTGAAATACGCTCGAAATCGAGCAGATTACACTCTTGCCAGTACTCTTTTATTATTATTTTTTTTTTAATAATTTTAATTTTTCA
>NW_026874105.1:0-15947 GCF_032173495.1 Musca vetustissima | reverse complement strand
ACTTTCATCTTCTGATACTTAAGGTGTACCAAAGTCCCTAGATAGCTTCCGATTTGCACGAAATTTAACATAGCTTACTGATTTAGGTCTAGAATGATGTGTGTTAAGTTTCGTGAAAATCCAGTCAGGTTTAGATATAGCTCCTATATATAGTTTCATCCGATTTAAGTTAAATGGTGTACCAAAGTCCCTATATATCTTGGATTTTACCACAAATATGGCATAGCATACTGAATTAAGTCTAGAATGATGTGTGCAAAGTTTCGTGAAAATCAGTTCACATTTAGATATAGCTCCCATATATAGTTTTCCCCGATTTTAAGTAAATAGTCCTCTAAAGTCCCTGGAAATATTTTGATTTGCATGAATTTCAGCATAGCGTACTGAATTAGGTCTAGAATGATGTGTGCTAAGTTTCGCGCAAATCGGTTTAAATTTAGATATAGCTCCCATATATATCTTCGTCCGATTTAATGTAAATGGTGCACCAGAGTACATATATCTTTCGATTTCCACGAATTTCGGTATAGCGCACTTAAGTAGTTCTAGAATGATTTATACTAAATTTCGTGAAGTTCGGTCCAAATTCAAATATAGCTCTCATATATATTTCCGTCCGATTTTATGTTAATGCAGCACCAAAGCCCCTATATATCTTTCGACTTGCACGAAATTTGGCTCAGCGTACTGAATTAAGTCTATAATGATGTGTGCAAAGTTTCGTGAAAATAGGTTCAGATTTAGATACTCCTATATATAGGTTCGTCCGATTTTCAGTAAATCGTGCACCTAAGCCCCAAAATATGGCCGATTGTCACACAATTTTGTACAACGTACTGAAGTTACTATAACGTAACGTGTGTCAAATTTCGTTGGAGATAGCTCCCATTTATATTTTCTCCCGATTTTAAATTAATGAGGCTTCAAGAACCCAACAATATGACGGCAAACGTACTGAAGTTAGTATAACCTTAATTGTTTAAATGGGTTCGGATTTTGATATATGTTCGATATATACTTTCGCCCGTATTCATTTAAATGGTGCACCAAATTTCTTATGTTTATCAGATAGCGTTTTGTAGAAATGCATACATCATGTTAATTGGGCTCCAAACAATCAATGGGTGTCCGATTGAGATTTGCTTTATATCGATTTACAAAATTTTGTCCCATTGCAAACAAACGATTCTATATCTGTCCATGTGACAACTTTAGCATAGGCTGCAGAATGACATGTTCATGATTGATTAAAGTCGGTTTAAATCCAATCCAATTGGTCGGTTTATCCAATTTCATGTATGGTCCTTCAAAAATGCGACGTTTATAAGGATGTATCTCTTGAAGATACTCAAAGTGGTGAAGGGTGTCATATAGTCGGCTCTGTCCGACTTTACTACTTTCCTTACTCGTTAATGGCCTAGCTCTTTTCAAGAAGTGGCCAAGGGTGGCTCATATAAAATTGATAATTATAAAATGCAGATCCAATTTATTTGTTGGGTTATTTCGTCTTATTTACAGCAGTGTCGTTAGTTGACACAAAATAACCGAACGAAGTAAATATTTGAACATTTGTTTTTTCTTGCCTTTGAAAATTAAGCAGTTTTATTGTTAGTTTACAACAACAATTTTTCTTCAATCGTTTGTCAACAACAGCAACGATGATGTCTATGCCATAGTGCAGTGCAGTCCGTGCACTGCAATAGATGTTGATAATGTTGCTGACAATTATGATGAGCTTTTGCTACAACTATTGCCTGGCGATTACTGTATTTGTTGGCACTGGGTGCTGAAGGTGCTGCCACACTGATAATGACGATGACGTTGATGATGACTGTTGCTATTGCTGCTGCAGCTACGGCTGTTGTTGATTCCATTCCATGATTTGTCTGCTTTCGATGTCACATCGTTAGTGGCTTTGACAACTGTAAATGTTGATGACTTAATCTTAGTAGTTAAAATACCAATGCACACTACACTCAAACAATCGAATGTATCGTTAAAACGTAAAGTGCACCAAACCAACCATCTAGCCAGCCTCTAACAACCTTTTGCGGGAACATTCATCCATTCGTTGGTAATGCCTCTCACCATACAACAATTTATCCATTTGATTATAATGATGAGTCCAACAGAAAATCCATGGAAAGCTCAAACAAAAATTAGACAAACTAAGCAATGATTGCAGGAGAGCTTTTGGAAAAAACTCAAAATAGGTATTAATCAGCAGAGAAGAGAGAACGATTTTACGCTTGAAAATTGTGTGTGTGACCAATTGATGTTGGTGTTATTGTTGCAATTGTTTTTGTTGTTGTTCCTACTAACAACTTGTTTGTTCATAATGTTGTTAACAATTTGGTTTCTTCTTCGTTTAAATCATTAATTTTGTGAGTAACTGTGTGCGAGATTTGTTCAACCAAACCATCCCATTGACCATTTATTTATTTTTTCTGCATTGTTGTATCTGATACTACGTTCTAATCTAAGTGGGGAATACAACATTCGAATAAAAAACTCCGACAATAACAACAATTCGTAATACAAAAAAGTAACTTCAAATGTGGTAACCATCCGTGTAATACTTACCATTCATAGTTTCGTATTCGATACTGATGCTGGAGGTACATTTTTATGTTACACTCGACTACCCGTGTAAAGTCTGTGGATAGTCTTCTATAAGTTTACAATTCTGTTATAGATCGTAGATCTTCTGTAGTGCTTCCATGGATACAAGACCTTTAGAAGAATTTCTATGGAAAAAAAGATCTTCTACAGGTTTTATACGTTTAGAACTCGTTTATACGTGATATGCATAGATCTTCTCTGGGTTTACTATCGATATAGGACTCTCCATATGCCATATATATACAAATATATCTTCTATAGGTATTCTAGTTATAGAGTATTTTATATATGTATTCTAAGTATAGAGGACCTTCTATATATAATACAAGAGGCATACTAAAGGCCTTTTAAGGATAGAATACCTAATACAGGTCTTCCAAGGATAGAAGACTTACTATAGGTTTTCCATGTATAGAAGACCTTGGATTAATTTTCAAGGGATAGGAGACTTTCTCTAGATCTTCTAGGGATAGAAGATTGCATATTGATTAAAGACTTTCTATTGGCTCCCTATGAATATATTTTTTGGAATGTGACAGAGCATTGTAAGCCTACATTTCCAAAAAAAAAAAAACAGTAAGGAAAGTAGTAAAGTCGGACGGGGCTTTATGATACCCTTCACCACTTTGGGTATATTCAACAGATGGATCCTAACAGACGTCGCATTTTTAAAGGACTACCAAAATAAAATTGGATCCATCAACATATCATGCTGCAACCTATACTAATATTTTCATTTGGTCAGATATAGAAGCTATATGTAAATCTGAACCGATTTCAATGATTTCAGGAAACTTAGCACACATCATTCTGGACCCAATTCAGTACCCTATGCCAAATTTCGTGGAAATCGAAAGATATATAGGGACTTTGGAGACCCATTTACCTTAAATCGGACGAAACTATATATGAGAGCTATATATAAATCTGACCCGATTTTCACGTTGTGCGAAATTGTATGCAAATCGAAGGTTATATAGGGACTTTGGTGCACCATTTACCTTAAATCAGACGAAACTATATATGGGAGCTATATGTAAATCTGAACCGTTTTTGACGAAACTTAGCACAGGTCATTCTTGACTTTATTCAATACGCTATGCCAAAATTCGTGCAATTCAAATGATTTTCAGGGACTTTGGGAGCTATATCTACATCTAAACCGATTTTTTCGAAACTTGACACACATTATTGTGAACCTAGGGCAGTACTCTATGACAAATTTCGTGCCAATCGGAAGATATATAGGGACTTTGGTGCACCATTTACCTTAAATCGGATGAAAATATTTATATGGGAGCTATATCTAATCTGAACCGATTTTTTTCAATTTCAATAGGGTTCGTCCTTGGGCCAAATAAGTGACTTGTGCCAAATTTCATCCAAATCGAATCATAAATGCGACCTGTACTTTGTTTAGAATTTAACATTTACAGACGGACGGACATGCATAAATCGACTCAGAAAGTGATTCTATGCATATTCTCAAAAGGAACCATGTGTCTATCTCGTTTCCTTTTGCCTGTTAAAATATATGCACAAAGACATAATACCCTGTACCACAGTGTGGTGAAGGGTATAAAAAAACTTTTTTAAGAATCTATAAAAGCTCTAAAGGTGGATTTTTAAAGAATGTTTTTTGAAAATATAGCAAAGCTCTAAGCCTCTAAGCCCTCTGTCTGTTGAAAACAGGATAGAGATCGCAATATTTGAGATATATCCACGTTTTGGTATGTTCACCATATAACTGTATTCTGAATTGTGAAGATTTTTGACACATTTATCAACCGATGTGACTGTCGGTTTTCATTGTATATCAAATCTTCATACCGAAAATGTTCAATATTGATCCACTTCTTAGGTTAGCCCCATATAACGGTACCCCCTATAATTCTGTAAGAAAAATTATCAATATAGGCTTAGATCTCGGGGTAGCATCCATATAACGGTACCTCTCAATATTTTGATGGTTTTGGGCACATATTTTTACCTTATAGGTTGTAATTTGTTATTTTGGGTTATGGTATGATAGTAAATCTTCCTTCGCCGATATCTTAGCCTATTATGAACATCTTGGGTAGTTCGTAACTTAGCACTTTCAATATCCTCGTGAGATATTCATAGCCCTTGGGTACGTTGAGTCTTCGCCCTGGAAAGTCATCTATAGAACTCTTTTCGTGGGTGCTGATGCTATCCGTTGCGTGGGGGCTGATGCTATCCATTTATTTATTTATTTTTTTTTTATAAAAATTTTTTGACATATATATTTGTCGCTTAGTGTACATTGAGGCATAACTATGTCATTATTCGATTTTATTCTAACTTCTAAACATCATATTTTATTTTTTAGTTTTAAAAAATACTTTAATAATGTAAATCCATTTTAAACGATGATCGAAAATTCCCAGTATTAAAATTGTTTGACATATATTCGAAATATTTGTCGCTGAGTGTACATTGAGCCATAACGATGTCATTATTCGATTTTATTCCATCTACTGCATCTTCTAAACATCATATTGCCTCTACTACGTATGTCAGCATCATCATCACCATCATCCTCAACGTCGTCACAGTCATCTCCACCGTGCACCATCATTTCAATGCAATATTTTTTTGTGTGTGCTGAAGTGATTCCTCTAACGAGTCAACAGTTAATCTTCAATTTTATTATAATTTGATATTTTTAATGCCGTTCTCTCGAGCTTTCTCAACTAGACTGTGTGAGTGAGTGTGTGTGTTGCATGCAGTGACGTCTGCTCGTCGGTTAGTGGCTAACAATCACCGGCATGCGGCATCACCATACATACAAGCAATTTAACAACTCTAACGACAACAATATCCGAAACACTAACAACAGGAACAACAACAAGCAACACATAACAGCCTCCAATACAGTGTAATTTTTCATATTTTGTTGTTGCTATGTTTTTGTATTTTTTGAACTAAACAAACCAACCAACCTCAAATTCTGGAGTTAAAAATTCATTCATTATGAGTTTGGGGGAATGGCAACGAAACAAGATATTAAATGACATTTTATTGTGGCAAAATCAAGGCTTTATTATTATGAGATTATTCTTGTTGTTGTCGTTGCTGCTATTATTTGAGAGGAGAAATATTTATATGGTTAAATGTTTGACATTTATTATGGTATTTCAATAGCATATGAATTGCACTTGAGGGGAGATTTTTCTGATGTTGGTTTAATAGAAGTTTTTATAAAATTAATAAGTAACCGGTGAGCGGAGCAATATAGTCGGATGGGGCCGATACCCTTCACAACTACCACGGAATTTTAACTTTCTTCTGATTTTTATTCCAAGCCTGGGCAATATTTCGTTATAGTTGGGCCATTAGAGTTCAACAGCACCTCTTCCCTACACTGACATATTTTCCGAATATCAGCAATATTCAGTAAAGTCATTCTATTTACTTGTCCACATTCCCTTCACCATGGGTTGTGTTGTGATGTTCGGCTCATAAATCGACTCGAAAAAACACAAAAAATTAAGTTTTCGGTCCACTTCATCCCAAAATAATTAGCTGATCATTACCGAAAATTATAGGCATTGCCCTTGGACATAACTGGAACTTCATGGAACATTTCATAGACGATCAGCGCTATATTTGCTGCCCCCAGTCTTGTAACGGGCTACTAGATAATATCTGAATACGTAAGCACCTGTAAATATTTAAGTGTAACTCCCACATCCGAGTACATACGTCAATAAAATTGGTATCAATTAAAAGTTCAATAGTGTATATATTTTCCCCTGAAGGATATAGACCCGAGAAGTTGATAGTATATCCAAGAGGAGTGATATACTATCAACTTCTCGGGTCTATATCCTTCATGGGTAAATATATACGCTATAGAATACAAATTTTGGCATTATTCACACAAAAGTCAGTATTCATTTGACCCGCTAAATATTGACTGATCTTTATCAAAACAGGCATGGTTAGTCTTTGGTCCGATTTCCTTCTCCATGTACACATACGCTATGTTTGGGCCATAATTGCGGCCTCTAGAGCGACCAGAAAATCGGACAAAAATAAAGTTTTTGGTCCATTTCATCCCCTAACTATTAACCGATCTTTTCCGAAAACAATAGGGGTCTTCATTGGCCAGAAGATTGGTCCATAACTGTGGCCTGTATCGTGTTTACAAATTATAATGGACAGACGGACGGACACATGTCTAGATCGACTCAGCTAGTCGAGATATGACGATCGGTATACTTAAAGGTATGTCCAGGATCAATATTTCGCGGCGTTACAAACCTTTGGGACTGTCGGCAACACCGGCTGACAGTCTTTCACTATTTCTAGACTTAATTCAGTACGCTATGCACAATTTCGTGTAAGTCGAAAGACCTTCGTGCACGATTTATATAAAATCGGACGAAAATATATATGGGAGCTATATCATTCCACATCGAATTCAGTACGCTATATGAAATTTGCTCTCAATCAAATATATTGGATGTTTAGCTATGCCTAAATCTGAACCGATTTTTTCAATTACAATAGAATTCATCCTTGAGCCAAATATGTGGGCTGTGCCAAATTCCATCTCATTCGGATCACAAATACGACATGCACTTTGTTTACAATTTAACATGGACAGACAGACGGGCGGACGTATGGACATGTATAAATCGACTGAGAAAAAGTAATGGGTCTATCTCGTTTCCTTTTGCCTGTTGCCAACATGTACGTATATACTCTCAGTGATGCGCAATTGGTCCTAGAACCATCATTAAGTATCTGTGTTTGTCCGTCCGTCTGTCCATTATAATAAGTCGCCGTTATTTATTTTTGTCTGTTTTTCAGATCGCTCTAGAGGGCACAATTTTTATCCAAAGCCCAAGAAACATAATAATTATAATTTCTTGATAATTATTCAGTATTTAACGGGTCAAATGGATCCATACTTTTGTGTGACAAATTACAAAATGTTGCGTTCTACGGCGGATATATTTACTGTAGAAGGATTTGGACAAGAGAAGATGATAGTATATCTATGAGGAGTGGTTGACCTTTGAATTGATACCAATTATATTGGGGTAAGTCGTAGAGTATGGGAGCTATGCTTAAATAGTTATATGCGTCTACATATTCTGATATTGTTTAGTATTTCCATACCACACCAGAGGGCGTAAATATCGCGCTGATCGCTATGAAATTATACATGCAGTTCCCCTTATGATCAAAGACGACATAACATACTTTTAATGTAATGGCGTAAATGCTCACCCTGAGACAACAAGATTCGGACAATATGCCAGGGAAAGAAAGAGTTCCCTGGTAGTTGTGTAGGGTACCTTGTGGTCTGCCTCGTCCGACTATACTGATCCCCTCATTATACCCTTCACCACACTGTGGTACAGGGTATTATGTCTTTGTGCATATGTTTGTGACATGCAAAAGGAAACGAGATAGACACATGGTTCCTTTTGAGAATATGCATAGAATCACTTTCTAAGTCGATTTATGCATGTCCGTCCGTCCGTCTGTCTGTCTGTCCATGTATTTTTGTGAGCAAAGTACAGGTCGCATTTATGATCCGATTTGGATGAAATTTGGCACAGCTCATTTGTTTGGCCCAAGGACGAACCCTATTGAAATTGGGAGAAATCGGTTCAGATTTAGATATAGCTCCCATATATATATTTAACCGATTTAATGTAAACGGTCCCTATATATCTTCCGATTTGCACGAAATTTGGTACAGCCTAATCATTTAGGTCAAGAATGATGTCTGCCAAGTTTCGAGAAAATCGGTCCAGATTAAGATATAGCTCCCATATATAGTGTCGTCCGATTACATGTAAATGGTGCACCAAAGTCCCTATATATCCTTCGATTTGCACGAAATTTGGCATAACGTACTGAAATGAGCCTAGAATGATGTCTGCCAAGTTTCGTAAAAATCGGTCCTGATTTAGATATAGCTCCCATATATAGTTTCGTCCGATTTTATGTAAATGGTGCACCAAAGTCCCTATGTTTCCTTCGATTTGCACGAAATTTGGCATAACGTACTGAAATGAGCCTAGAGTGATGTCTGCCAAGTTTCGAGAAAATCGGTCCAGATTTAGATATAGCTCCCATATATAGTGTCGTCCGATTACATGTAAATGGTGCACCAAAGTCCCTATATATCCTTCGATTTGCACGAAATTTGGCATAACGTACTGAAATGAGCCTAGAATGATGTCTGCCAAGTTTCGTAAAAATCGGTCCTGATTTAGATATAGCTCCCATATATAGTTTCGTCCGATTTTATGTAAATGATGCACCAAAGTCGATATATATTTGCATGAAATTTGGCATAGAGTATTAAATTAGGGGCAGAATGATGTGTGCCAAGTTTCGAGAAAATCGGTTCAGATTTAGATATAGCTCCCATATATAGTTTCGTCCGATTTCATGTAAATGGAGCCCCAAAGTCCCTATATATCTTTCGATTTGCCCGAAATTTGGCATACAGTACTAAATTGAGCCTAGAATGATGTCTGCCAAGTTTCGAGAAAATCGGTCCAGATTAAGATATAGCTCCCATATATAGTTTCGTCCGATTTCATGTAAATGGTGCCCCAAAATCCCTATATATGATTCGATTTGCACGAACTTTGGCATAACGTATTGAATTAAGCCTAGAGTGATGTCTGCCAAGTTTCGAGAAAATCGGTCCAGATTTAGATATAGCTCCCATATATAGTTTCGTCCGATTTCATGTAAATGGAGCCCCAAAGTCCCTATATATCTTTCGATTTGCCCGAAATTTGGCATACAGTACTAAATTGAGCCTAGAATGATGTCTGCCAAGTTTCGAGAAAATCGGTCCAGATTTAGATATAGCTCCCATATATAGTGTCGTCCGATTACATGTAAATGGTGCACCAAAGTCCCTATATATCCTTCGATTTGCACGAAATTTGGCATAACGTACTGAAATGAGCCTAGAATGATGTCTGCCAAGTTTCGTAAAAATCGGTCCTGATTTAGATATAGCTCCCATATATAGTTTCGTCCGATTTTATGTAAATGGTGCACCAAAGTCCCTATGTTTCCTTCGATTTGCACGAAATTTGGCATAACGTACTGAAATGAGCCTAGAGTGATGTCTGCCAAGTTTCGAGAAAATCGGTCCAGATTTAAATATAGCTCCCTTTTATTATAAATCGATTTAAGGTAATCGACGCACCAAGGAACCAATAGGCTGATAGGAACAAAACGTTCTGAAATTAGTATAACCTAAGCTGTGACAAGTTTGTTTGAAATCGCTTAATATTTGGATAGAGCTTCCATATACATTTTCGCCCGATTTCAAGTAAATTGGACATCAAACTCCTCATGTTAGTCAGATTGACATCAAATTTTGCACAACGTATAAAATTGAGCATAGAATTACTTAGTTGCGTTTTCTAGAAGTACAGACATAGGACAACAGATGACCTATTTATATTTGTTTGAAGTCGATTTACATACTTTTGTCCCATTGTAACAAACGAATGACATGTTTATGGATAGATCTAGGTAGATTCACATTTAGATAAATATCACATATTTTATTTCATCCAATTTCATGTTAATAGTCCTGTTTAATATACAAATAGTGGTGAAGGGTATCATATTGTCGGCCCCGTCCGACTTTACTACTTTCCTTACTGGTTTTTTTTATAAAAAATAAGACAAATAAAATTTCTTTCCAATATTTTTGATAAATGCTCACCCTGAGAAAACAAGATTCGCAAAATATGCCAGGGGAAAAATAGTAGGTAATCAGCCAAGAGGTGCACATATCGTGAAATATTGCTCAGGCTTGGAAAGTTAGAGTTCCCTGGTAGTTGTATAGGGTATCTTGTGGTCTGCCTCGTCCGACTATACTGCTCCCCTCATTTTTTATAAAAAATAAGACAAATAAAATTTCTTTCCAATATTTTTGATAAATGCTCACCCTGAGAAAACAAGATTCGGAAATATGCCAGGGAAAGAAAGAGTAGGTAATCAGCCAAGAGGTGCACATATCGTGAAATATTGCTCAGGCTTGGAAAGTTAGAGTTCCCTGGTAGTTGTGTAGGGTATTTTGTGGTCTGCCTCGTCCGACTATACTGCTCCCCTCATTTTTTTATAAAAAAATAAGACAAATAAAATTTCTTTCCAATCTTTTTGATAAGAACATGATTCCAGTTAGCTATAACAAACATTATTATATGGCTTCAAATATCCTTTTCGCATTATAAAATATTTATAGTAGTTTTCAAATTGTCAACACTTGAACAAAAACCTTAAACCCCACCCGTAAAACTGCAATTTCTGTTTATTGCATTTATATAACATAATAGCCCTTTGAAATAATAGTTTTCTGGTCAACGACTTCAAATAGCTAAATTGTAGAGCACTTACAACCACACACAAATAGCTTTACACAATGGCTTTGTGTGTTAGTGTGTGTAAAATGCTTTACAACAAAACAGTTATTCAAATGTCCCTTAAATCTCTAGTAGCTGATGTTGTTATTGCTGTTGTTGTCACATTCGTATTTTTTGTGCATAAACTAAAGTATTTCATATTCTTTTACAGTTGACATCACCGATAAATCTCAAGAGGTTTGATATAACATTCCTTGTTGCTTCAACACTAAACAAAGCTGCAGAGCAGAGGTAAGAGTGCAAAACAAGCTAAAAAACACGAGCTCACAATCCTTTTATTACAATTTTTTACATTTGTTGTTTAAGAAAAAATCATACATATATGAAATCATATACATACATATATACATACGTGCTGCATATATGCACATTTAACCATTCCAAACAAGTGAAACAAGACGTCTAGAATGAGGACCACACTCTATAGCATTCAGAAAGAAGTACAATAGGGAAACAATGCTTTACATGTATGCTATAGTATGTACTTGTGTGTATTGTTAGTAGTTAGCCATCCACGTAGTTGTATTTCTTGTTCCAACACTGCTTATGTTTGATCCTGTTGCATGGCTGCTTGTGCCACACTCTTAACATGCAGGAAACATATGCAAAACTATTTGAAGATGTATGTTTGATTGGTTGTTCGTGTTTTCGTTGTTTTAGTTGTTGTATGGAATTGTTTCATGCCCTACATCCGATTGCTGAGAAGGTAATTGATTTTTGTTGAAACCTATCTTCAAGAACTGTAAGCAACGATTTGAACAACATATTTTGAAGGACTATAGAGGTAGATTTAAGAAAATATTTTCATGGACTTTTAGACTTTAAGAATATTGTCAAGGTGTGTAGGTTAACATTTACAGATATATTAAAATATATGTTAAAACGTCGTAAAGTTCGGTCGGACCAAATTTTGTATACCTTCATATGGGCCATATGGTATTGCACTAAGCGTTGTTCATACTTTAAGAACATAAGGTTTCAAATTACAGACACTCGGCTTGGAAAATGGGGCCGGAACTTCAACATATCGGAAATGGAGCGGGACATTTTTATGAGCCTATTGTAAAATATTAACCTGTATTAAATATGTTCTGGAAAGAATTTTTGTTACACTGCCGAATACGTTGATTATTTGGATATATATCTGATAAACATGAGGAGTTTGGTGCACCACTTACTTAAAATTGGACGACGATATTTATAAAAGCTATATCGAAATCTAAACCGATTTCATCGAAACTTTTTTCATTTACTTAAAATCGGGAGAAACAAATTTGAACCGATTTCAACACAACTTTCCACACGCTAGGTTATATAAACTTCAGTACGTTGTGCAAAATTTTGTGTCAATCGGCTTAACTTTGGGACTTTGTGCATCGGACGAAAAGATTTCAACAAAACTTGCCACACGTTATGTTATAATATCTTCAATAATTTGTGCAAAATTTTATGCCAATCGGACCTACCTGCGGAGTTTGGTGCTTCAATTTTATCCAACTTCTGGGTTATACTAAGTTCAGTAAGAAGGATATATGTGGACTTTGGTGCACCATTTACATTAACATGACGAAAGTATATATGGAAGCTATATCAAAATCTGAACCGATTTTCACGAAACTCAACGGCCATCGTTCTAGACTTAATTCAGTACCAAGTCCGTACTGAGCCAAATTTCGTGCAAGTCGAAAGATATATAGGGATTTTGGTACACCATTTACCTTAAATCGGACGAAAATATATATGGGAGCTATACAAATCTGAACCGATTTTTAGGATACTTAACACACATCATTCTAGTCCCAATTCCTAAAGTTTTTCCGAAATTCGTGCAAATCGAAAGGTATGTAGGGACTTTGGTGCACCATTTACATTAAATCGGACGAAAATATGTATGGGAGCTATATCTAAATCTGAACCGATTTCAGGAAACTTAACACATCATTCTGGACTTTATTCAATAGCAAATTTCATTTTCATTTACATTAACATGACGAAAATATATATGGAACCTATATCAAAATCTGAACCGATTTTAACGAAACTTAACACACGTCATTGTAGACTTAACTCAGTGCCCCATGCTATATTTCGTGCAAGTCGAAAGGTATATAGGGATTTTGTACAACATTTACCTTAAATCGGACGAAAATATATATGGGAGCTATATCTAAATCTCAACCGATTTTCAGGAAATTTGACACACATCATTCTAGACCCAATTCATTACGCTTAGCCAAATGTCGTGCAAATCGAAAGATATATAGGGACTTTGGTGCACCATTTACATTAAATCTTACGAAATTATATATGGGAGCTATATCTTAATCTGAACCGATTTTTTTCCAATTTCTATAGAGATCGTCATTGGACCAAATAAGTGACGTATGCCAAATTTCATCCAATTCGGATCATAAGTGCGACCTGTACTTTTTTTAACGTGGAAAGACGGACGGACATGCATAAATCGACTTGGAAAGTGATTCTATGCATATTCTCAAAAGGAACCATGTGTCTATCTCGTTTCCTTTTGCATGTTACAAACATATGTACAAAGACATAATATCCTGTACCACTGTGACAAAATATCCTGTACTGTGAAAGGTCTAATCAATTTCCAGTAAAAATTAACCGGTTGTCTAAATTTTTGAACCGGATATTCAGATAAGAAGAAAACTAATTATTGACCGATCTTCATCAAAACTGTTGTGCTTATTTTAAAGCCAGATCATTCTCTCTCTCTAAAATGTCGTGTGTTCGGGTCATAATTGTGGCCTCTAGAGCCACAAGAAAAACAAACAAAAATACAGTATTTGGTCCATTTCATCCCATAATTATTAACGGACCATATGGGTATTCTTTGACAAATATTCTACATGCAAAATTTCGTGGCGATTGGTTCATAACTGTGGCCGGTATCGTAACAAATTATAATGGACAGGCGGACGGACGGTCGCACGTGTCTAGATCAACTCAGATATTCGTTATATGAATCGGTATACTTAAAAGTCAGTCTAGGACCAATATTTCGGGACATTACAAGTATTGGGAGGTGCACAAAGCTATAATACCGTGACAAAATATTTGTGGAGGGTATAAAAATACTGCCACAAATGTGGATAAAATCTTAAACATTTTCGGAAATTGGTCAGTAACGTGATATTGGTGCTATACCAAAACATAAACTGATATCGACAATTTCTGGTACCCCATGAGAATCTGAAAAATAAAATAAGAGCCAATTCGGTTGAAAAACGTGTCCCAACCCCCAAAAATACCGAATAATGGTGATATTCCAAAATTGGGCCATGAGCGATTACTAAAACTTCAAAAAAATCCTGATGAGCTTGGTAAGGAGATTTTCTACCCAATGAGAATCCAAAATATTAAATTACAGTCCAATCCCACAATATACCGAAATTTAGGCCAATTATGACCCCAATACCACGAAATTTTACATTGGGAAGGGGACAATAAGCATGCCTGTTTTGATGAAGATCGGCCAATAGCGGATTAAACGGATTCAGATTTTTGTGTGAAAAATTGTCATACGCATTCCATTGCGTATCCTGGTCCAGCTTTCCTGCACATATCATACAACAATTTTAAAAGTTTTCCTTCTCATATTTATACTGCCGATTTCTTTCTCCTTCATCCTTTGTCAACAAAGATCTTAGTGTTGTTATAACATTGTTTTCCCCGTTCAGGGTTTAACATGTTTTGTTTTTCGTCCCTTTCAAAACAAATGTTCCTCTGCATTTCTGTTTAAAATTGTTGTAAGTTTTTTGTTTAATATTGTTTTTGCTCTTGTTGTTCTTCTTCTGCTTGTTGTCGAGCATGTTTATATGGATGTTACCACACTGCCAATACAATCTCCCTGCAAACCAACATGATCCTTTGTTGATGTCGTCCGCCTCCTTTATTTTTGTTCAATGTTCCTACTTGTCATTAGATTTAACTTTTAATATTTATGCAACAAAAATATGGGGCTGTTTACAGCCGCTGGTGTTTTATTTTTGTTGTACTTGCTGTTGCTGTTTTTACTTACTGATAAACATAGTCCAATATTTAGGGATACAAGTGTTGGTATTTTATTTCATAGACGACCAATTTTATAAAATATTGCAAGGAGAGACAAGAACTAAGTTTAAATGACACGGAAGTAATGTACGTGGTTGTAAATGTTTGCTAAGAAATAACAAACATACTTCTATATAGGTGATAGGTCCAAATACTATTTAAAAACTGTTCTGGAAAGTTGTGTTTTACCCTATATGAAGCCGCCAAACCTTTTAATTAGGGCTATACATATATGTATGTCAGCTTCCAACTTACACTAATAACAAGTAAAACAGTGTCAGTCGGTGTTGCCGACAGGTAGATACCCTCAGTCTATGGGTTGCGGAGGTCTTGGGAATTACACGCAGGTTTTATTATTCGCTTTATATTAGGAATATGTTTTTTTATCAAAGAGGTTTCGGATTTAATGTTGATGAAATAGCTTATTCAAAGTGATGAAGGGTATCATATAGTCGGCCCCGTCCGACTTTTGAACTTTCCTTACCTTTTTTTCACCACACTGTGGTACAGGGTATTATGTCTTTGTGCATATGTTTGTAACAGGCAAAAATGGTGATATCGAGATAGATCCATGGTTTCTTTTGAGAATATGCATAGAATCACTTTCTGAGTCGATTTATGCATGTCCGTCTGTCCGTCCATGTATTTTTGTTAACTAAGTACAGGTAGCATTTATGATCCGATTTGGATGAAATTTGGTACAGATCGCTTAATTGGCCCAAGGACGAACCCTATTGAAATTGGAGAAAATCGGTCCACGTTTAGGCATAGCTCCCATATAAGGGTACTCTGAAATGTTCAATA
>NW_026874104.1:0-16035 GCF_032173495.1 Musca vetustissima | reverse complement strand
AGTATTTCAAACAAAATGTGATTATCCTTTACGTTTGTTTTTGCCTCTGAAACAAATTCGAATATATCCCAACCATAAATTCACCGTCAACGCGCATTCATTATTCAATAAACATGGAATTGATTTAAATGTTAACATCCCTTCGTACCAATGCCATAAGCAAAGGCGTAACAAACAACCAAAAAAATAGCAGAACCACAAGGAAATAACCACACACACACATAGAATACAAAATGATTGCGATTTTATTAATAAAACGTGTTCCAGACACCAAAAAATGCCACAGGAGAGCCAACGATAGCCAAACAGCAACAACAACAACAGCTATAAAAACAAAATGACAGCAATAGGGCGGTAGGGAGCAATAAAAATACAAATATATCGTTTCATGTCGAAGAGAGTGTGAGTATATGTCTGTATGAGTGTGTAGTGGGTGGGTGGATGAATGGCCTGAGGACAAAGCACAACAAAACACAACAGAAAAAGGAACAAGTTTTACACTTCTACAAGATACGACAAATACATGACACATGTAAAAACCATGTTCCTCCAACTACAACGTTACCAACTCAGCCCGTAAAAAAAGAGCCACCCACACTTAGCCCACAAAACCACCCACTGGATAAAAGCTTAAAAGGAAAAACACAAACAACACGAAATGTATCCATTTCGTACTAACACCAACACGAACCACTACAGCTGATTATGGAAGGTCGTGAAGAAATTGAGCTAAAGTGAAATCGGCTGGCTGATAGAGAGGTGAACAGGATAACACATAAAAAAATCACAGGATACATAAACAACCCTTGGCATAAACGAAAATGATGGAAACCACAAAAAAAACAGACGAACGACTAAAACAGAAAACAACAACATAAAATATTTAGTTCTTTTATGGAAAACTAGCTTTTCATTTTAGGAACTGATTTTGGTGCTTAGTTGGCATGTTGGTTAGGCGACTTAAGGGAGAGACAACACGCAAATCACTTATTTAGCTGTGAGTACATAAAAGGAACACCTTTCCATTTGTATCTATTAGATTGAAATTCATGTCAGCAACACAGCACAATGTTCGTCTTGACATATTGGAGGAAAAGGAAGACAGGGCCGTCGCACACAAATACCAAAAAGGTGTAGTATATGAAGAAAATACATATATACCACACATTGTGCAAGAAAGCTTGGAATGACTACATTTGAAACAAAAACAACAACTAGAAACAGTTAAATATGGCGGGAAAACATGTGACAATAAAAGTAACACACACACGCAGAAGAATAACTAAAATCAAATTTCCCCCGCCCCATGACCTTATTTGGATTTTGTTTGCTGACTGACATACCTTTCCAAACGAACAACAGGCGTACACAATTGTAAGCTCCTGATAGATAGTGCAGTTACCTTGTCAAATACACACACACACACACATACTTCGGTCATATATTATACATGTGTATGCATGCTTTTATAATGCAAACAAAGAATAGGAGAAAATAAATAATAAACAACATAAAGAAGAAACTACGTCCAAGTAGCAATGTACGGAAATACCCACTGCGGAGAAATGCTTAAGGGAGTTGCTAGAACTAGAATTTATAAAAAAATAAATGAAGTAAAATAATATCCGCAGTGAAATACACAAATTCGCAACAGAATGACAATCACGTTTTGTCAGCCTTGTTCTGAGGTAATGAAGATCTTCAACTATTCCACTAATTCCATCGGAATTTCTTCTGTAAGAAATAGTCTTTCAAGTTGACTTCGAAATAAAAATGGACGTTCCTTATAGGCATACTACCATTTCATAAGGGTCCGTTACTGATCATTTCTTTTCGGAAATGATCGGTAATAGTTTCAGTTATTACGTTCATCTAGTTGTCATCCATTTTTTCTCGTTCACCTAGTTCCTTTTAATCCAATCGGTTACCCAAATATTCTAGTTCACTGATCGAATTATAAACTGATCGGATTATAAACTAAATAATTCACCTAGTATCCATTGCCCTCGAAACTCTTATGCATATTCTTCAAAGATGAGTATAGAGTATACGGAACGAACTAGTTCAAAGGAACTATTTCGCAAAAGACATTGTCGACAGTCGTTTCGGTTCTTTCGTTCATTTATTTGCTTCTACTTCAGTCATAAATGTTTGATGTTCTTCTTTTAGTTTCTTTTGATTTCTTCGTTCATTGGCCGTATTCAACTTTGGAACTCAATATATGACCTGCATCCTTTGCGAAATGAACCGACAAATATCCAACCTTTCCCTAAACGGGAGTTACGCAACACTCTAGTCCTCTATATGCACTGGTGGACAAAACTAAAGCAACTGAAATTACAAACTGAATAAATGACCTGTAACTTAAAAAAAAATTTATAGAGAAATATAGGAAATAAAAAATATAAACTCAAAACGTATTTTGAAATAAAAAGTAATCTACGAAAAACTAATCACTGCTTGGTCAAAACTAAACCAACATACCTACGAGGTATTGAAAATATAAGTCGCTCAATTTGATCCTTGGATATACTATTCCTCGGATCCTGAAATTTTAGGAAGAGGTGATGTTTGTTTATGTATCACTTTTGATTTTGCTATCTATGATATTCCAAAGATGGTTTTTGACTCATGCAACCAGCCTTTGACATGTTTCGGCGAAGGGAACTATAGCGTTTTTAACACATTTTTCTAAACTATCCGATCCATTACTTCATAAATATCGTAGATAGATCGAACCCAAACAAACACTATATTTTCATCGGTGAAAGGGCCTATAGCGTTTTCAAGACATTTTCCCAAAGTATCCGATCCCTTACTCATAAATCTCGTAAACAAATCGAACTTCATAAAAAGAAAAGAAAGCCAGTGAGCGGAGCAGTATTGTCGGACGGGGGTCGAATATTTGATACCCTACACAACTACCACAAAAATCTAACTTCTGCGCTTGTTTATTCTGAGCGGGTAAATCTAAATTTAAATTTCAACCAATCCTCCTATATATACTATAAACTTCTTGGGTCTATGTCCTCCAGGAGTAGATATAGACGGCTCAGAATACAAATGTTGTCATTTTTCATTAAAACAATCACGTTTTTTCTTTGGCCATATTCCCTTCCCTGATTAAAATTTCGTGGTATTCGGGTCATAATTGTACCCAGAAAAACAGAAAAAAAGTTTTTGGTCCATTTCATTCCCTAAATATTAACCGATCTTTACAAAAAACAATAGAGCTCTTCATTGGAAGATTGGTCCATAACTGTGGCCTATGTCGTGTTCATAAATAATGGAGAGGGACACATATGTCAAGATCGACTCAGATAGTTGAAATATCGGTATACTTAGAGATGGGTCTCGGACCAATATTTGGCGGCTTTACAATATTGGAGTATTTATTATAGCTTTGCACAAGGCTATAATACCCTGACAACACAGTTGTGTAGGGTATACCAATCGATCTATATGTTGACTTAGCACCCATATAACCGATACAGCTTCATGTTTGATATTTTGATAGTCCTCATTCTCCAATCGAAGTGACTGCTATTTGACATTCCAGGTTATTTTGTTTTTGTTTTTCTTGATATTGGGCTTTCAATTTTCAGAAAGAATGTACTGTATCTCCCGAATGCAAGGATGTAGCGATGTCAAATTTTGTCCATATCATATCTAGGATAGTGGTACCAAATCTGTGAACATAAAATAGTTCTATAATCACGGAAAAAAATTCGGGGCTCAAAGGGTTAAGAATATGTCTATGTTTTGACTTGGCCCCAATATATAAAGTTCCCGACCCATTTTAGGTATGTTGATGGTTCTAAGTAAATCTTACATCCGATCTGATTTTAATTTGGTTTTTTTGGAAAGTTAGAAATATGTATAGGAATGCCTAAGGTCTTAGATAAATTCTGTGAACTTTTTTAAGTTTAAGTTGCTATTTAGTTTTTGTTTTTCAGATGAGAAAATCCCATTTGGAAACCAATATAGGTATTTTGAATGTTCTCCTTATGGTGGAGTTTATAAGGAGTTCAGCCAGAAGGAACGTAACGATGCTTTACTTGTTTAATCAAAATTCAGGTCCCATTTATTATTCAATTCAGATTTAAATTGGGCACGCGTAATTTATTTGGGTCAAGATCGAATACATTAAAATTTTTTGAGATTCGACTCAGATTTGTATACAGATCTCTTGTATTTTAGTGCGATCGAAACGAATTGTCAAATTTACCTAATATAAGTTTTGATTTACATATAAGTAGTTGATTTTAAAAGTAGTTGGCATGACAGTGTGTATAGATCGCCCGATTTCGTTTACAAGGATGTTTTCCATATAAGTTCTGTTTTAGTTCTAATTAACTTCGGCCGATTCCATGTAAATTATGTAAAAAAAAACAACCTATGCCTACGATCAAGTCTTAAATGGCGTGTTGGGTTAAAATTGTATTTAACGTTTTTTACGAAAAATAATATATGAAAAATCTCTAAAAAACAGAGTAATGTTTATTTTATCCTATACATAGTATCTTAACCCTATAAAGCAGCTTCGCAACAGAAATTATTCCAACTAGTTAGCGCAACGTTCCTCTTTGAAAAAAAAAACACAAGTTTTTTTTTTAACTTAACTTTGCCGTTAAGTTGGTTAACACACTTCACGTTATTGAAACCAGCAGAAATCTCGCCATCATCCACATCATGAGCTTCCTATAAACACTACACGTCTAACTTCATAATTGGCATGATGGTAATCAACGTCATCATGAAGTAGCAACAACAGCTGCAAATGCTTAAGCACCAACAAACAGCATACAAAAGATACAAATGTATTGCTCCATGTAGAACGACATCAATGTAAAACTCTGAAAGGAAAAAAACAAGAGAAACGGCAGGCAGGCAGCATCAGCAGCCACAGCAATAGCTCAAACAACTTAAATAAAGCTTTGCAGTGTTCCAGCCACACATCTTCTCCTCCTAAGCGACGGAAAGAGAACCAACAAAACAAAAACCGAAAAAAGAAACTTGTTAGTCTTATTGCATACTCGGCACTGGAGCTCGTTGGTGGAGCAAATAATGATGTTGCTTGGTGTACACAGAGATTGGTGGGTAGAAAGGGGGTAATTTTGCTTGTTTTCGTGTTTGCTTTGAGTGTGTCGTTTTGTTGCCTCTTTTTCGTATTTTTTCATTCTTTTTTGTTTCAATAATGGTACCTCTTTAACGACCACAGACTCCCAACTTGCCTGAAGCCATCTCTTTCTGACATTTGGCCAGCTAAAGATGCGGACCATAATTTTATGCTGTTGCTTTCCCGTTTGCGCAAGTTGTTGTTGCTGTTGTTGGGGAATGACAAATGTTATTGTTGTTTGTTTTTTCTCCGTGTGTGTTTTTTTCTCAGAGGTTTCAGACATCTTTTGCCAATTATGCTGCTTATATTAAGTGGCAGCTCCACCACTAAAGTTTTTTTATATTTTTTTCTTTTTTTGTTCCCCCCTTCTTTGATGATTTCTCTCTTGTTATTTCAAGTTATTTTTCGGGTATTATTTGTGTGTCCTGATTGCAAATTTTGGCGCCCTCTGCACCGTACATTACCAAAAAGTCTTTGAGTGGGTGGGTGAGGGAGCCAGTTTAGGTTCTGCTGCTGGCGTTATTGTTTGTCGCTTGCCACACTGCCATAGCTGTTATTGTTGTTGTTCTTGTTGTCGTCATTGCTGGCTGTTGGCAATTTTACAACATCACGTAAATCCACAATACATGTGTTTTCTACATGTCGTAGTAGTATAGAGTTCATGTATGAGAGGAGTCATAGAGTGGCAGTGTCTCGTTTTATTGGAGTTTATGTTTTACCTACCACCTACTTATGTACATGTAGTTTTTGTTTGCCCCCACGGAACCTCCTGTTTTTAATTCAGTTTTCTTATGTTTCTGTGCTTACTTTTTTTTGTTTTTTTTTTCATTTGTAAATTTGTTCATTGTTATTAACTGCTGTCCCCTAGTGCCGTGGACGTTTTTTTTCTTGATTTTCTTTAACTCGTCGCTTTTGTCTCCACATCTGCTATCTCTCTGTGTACACTTTCTCAACATGTTATGGCGTTTATTTTGCCACATTCCCTTTTTGCCATTGCTTTAAATTCATTTTGACAATTATCTCTGTGAACGAGTTAAACAAAATCCATTTAATTGGTGGAAATTAGGTCCGTCTGTTGAAATGTCTAGCCTAGTCGTTTGTGAGGCGAAATGACGATTTAAATTGGATTTTTGTCTGTGTGAGTCTGTCTGTTTGTATGTAAATATGTGTCTGCCTGTTTTTGATGATTTTGTAATGCGAGTGTGATTATTAATTAATGAAGTGTTTTGAAAAACTCTTTGTATACTGCTTTGATTTAAAATGTTTATATGTACGTAATTGTTATAAAATATTATATTTGTATGTGGACTTATGGAAGAACGTCAAATATGATTTGAGCAATTGAAATCTGGATTTTTTTAAATTTGGAATGTAGTCTGTACGTTTAAAGATGACAAACAAAAAATTAAAATACATTTTGGTCAAATTCGAAGCTAAAGTAAATAATGTAATCAAAGTTGTTTAGGATTGTAAACCATTAGTCGGCTCTTCAACGATTAACGTATCTTAAATATTCGTCATTACTAGTAGATATTTTCCATCATATTAAATCAAAGATAAACTTCTTTACGCATGTTCGATTTTTTATATTTTTTTTTATATTAAATTTGCGCAATAGCTTAATTTAGTTAAGTAGTATTTTTTAGTCATTAATGCAATTGTTAATTCCATATACTTCCTGTAATTCCATATGTTTGTATTATTAGGACTAACTAATCCCTGTTTTCGTTGTTGTAAAAATGTAACCCACCTTAAAAATCCTGAAAAGAAGGACTACTTTTCGGCGGCGGGCATGACTGCCGAACACTGAAACGTCCGAATTAAAAAAAATCAAAGACTTTTGAAGGAGCTAGGATTATTAATATCGCACAAAAATTAACAAAATGGCGGACCAATGAAATTTTTATTTGGAAAATTCCCTTTTTACTACAAAGCAAGTTAGATAATAAGGAAGATCTTAAACGATTACATATGTCCTAGTTCATACGATTACTATGTGTGCAGAATTATGTGTCAACATTTGGAACGGAATAGGTCATTCGTTTTTGAGTTATCGAGTTTGCCGTCACTTGATGTGAATACAATAAAACGGTTATATCTTCAATAGTTGTTGAGATTTTCGCTTGAAATTTTACAGGGATATTAAATGAAAAAAAAAAAATCAAATATTATGAAGTTGATTGGTTCTCGATTTTAATTTTTCAAGATTTTCAATTGGCTGGTATATCAACACCAATGCTTGTTAAGGTTTGTAACTTTGCACATATATATTTAAAGATTTATAAGCGAAGAAAAATAATTTACAAAAAAATTGTGTTGTTGTTTTTTGTAATTAAAGAAAAGTCCCTTTTTTGATGGCGGGCATGATAACTCCTCACTGGAACATCGGAATCCGAAAAGAAAGAGTACATGACTGGCTCTCGTATGACTTCGCTCTAGAATTGACACTCACAGAGAAACGTGAAAAAATTTGGAATCGATTGGGTTATTAGTTTTTGAGTTATCGTGCCCGCCATTGGCGGCCCAAAAGAGAAAAACGCGTTTAAAGTTTGAGAAGCCCTTTAGCCGTCACTTCATGCTGACACAATAAATCGGCTATATATTCAAGAGTTCTTGAGATTTTCACTTGAAACTAAAAAATGTTTGACCCCGAGAATGGGGGGGGGTCCCCTTAATTGAAAAATTTTAATTAAAGAGGAGCTGAAGGAAGTCTTTACAGACGAACCGAAGGGGTATTTTATAGAGGAGGTGAAGTAGAAGTATCTATAAACGAGCTACAGAAGGAGGCGAGTTGAGTACTTTACATAGCTTAAAGCTCTTGAAATTGAGCTGATGCAGAAATTCTTTATAGATGAGCTGAAGTCACAAAATATTCAGTTTAAGATATTAATCACAGTGATACTTCAATATCTCTTCTATGTCCATTACTACTATAAATAGAGTAGAATTGGCTACATAATCTCCTAAGATCTAACGTAATCATACCTTATATGAACCTATAGTTTGTTTATATATTAAAAACTGTTAGAGATACAGCCATACAAAAATGAGTGTGTTACGAACAGGGAGAAAGTACTTCCATTGTATTTTAAAAATCTACGTAGGGTAAGTGTTCCAGTAGTCGGTACTTTAAGGAATTTTGTTTACACCCCGATGCAATAAAAATTTGTTGCATTGATTGTATTAAAGTTGAGTAAATTGACAAATAGGTAAAATAGTTTTTTTTGGCAATAGTCGCCACTTGTTACCAATTTTAGTTAAACAAAAATTATGTTTTTTTTATCTTTTTTCTGTTATTTACATTAATAAGCTATTATTACTGGACGTTTCCATCAGTCAAACTTTGTTTTGCCTTATCAATATTGCATCAATATATGGTTGGTAAAAAACATTTGCCACTAAGTTTATGTCAATAAAAAATATGCAGGCCCAATCACATATTATTTGGTAGAACTTATATATGTGAACTCAGTTTATAATTTGGTAGAACTTATTTCACCAAATGTTTTTTTTTTTTAGTAGAAGATTATGTTTTTTTATTGCTCCAACGTTTTTACATTATCTTATTTTTTCCGTCTCGAAGGATTCTTAATTTCAATATCATTTTGTTCATGTCCAACTGTTCTTCTGATTTTTATGTTGAAATCAGTATATAACTCGAAAAATTTTAGATTTGGCATAGAAATTTAGTGGTTTCTGCTCAGTTATAGATATGCCTTCTTTTAATTATAAATGTCTGTTTTATATCTTAACTCTTAATCGTGAAATGTTGATTTTAATTTAATATTTGAGTAAGTTGATGTTTAAGGTTATATAGTTCCACATCCAAATTTCAAGTTGTCGGCAAATAAAAAAAAAAATAATAATAATACACTTTTTTGACAAATATAAAAATAAAATTTCATATCCAACAGCTTGGGCTCTATAGAAAATAAGACAAAACTTCAAATATCTGACGGTAATACTAATAATGCTATCATTATGCAGATTGAGTTTTAAACGATGTAAATAATACAACGTTCGATTATTCCAATTTCCCGACTTTTTGACGTTTTTCTCAAAATTTTCTTCGTAAAACCCTTCCCAATGCAATTACAAACAAGGAAAACGTGAGTTAAATCGGTACCGCCAATAACCATGCTAACATTATTCACATCTTTAAAAATACATTTGAGGAACCATATAAGTTAGATATAAGTAGCGAATTACTAACATCATTGAACTGTATTGAATACTCTGATAGACGTTTTCGTTTTTACTAAAACTTAAAAACATAGGTCTATGTATTGTCAATTTTCTCAAAATTATTCCTGGTGTTGTTTCCTATTAAGGAAACCCCCCCATTCTCGATTTTAATTTTTCAAGATTTTCAATGGGCTGGTAAATCAATACCAATGCTTGTTAAGGTTTGTAACTTTACACATATATAATTGAAGATTTAAAATAGAAGAAAAATAATTTAGAAAAAATTTTTGTTGTTGTTTTGTTGTTGTTTTTTGTAATTAAAGAAAAGTCCTTATTTTTGATGGCGGGCATGATAACTCCTCACTGGAACATCGGAATCCGAAAATTCCAACGGTGTTAGAAAGAGTACATGTTTGGCTCTCGTATGAACTAGGATTATTGACTTCGCTCTAAAATTAACAAAATGGCGGACCTTTGAAAAAATATTTTTGGAAAATCGCCATTTTTTTACCAAAACCAAAGTTAAAAAAAAATAAGGAAGATCTTCACCGATTGGCTTTATCCTAGTTCATACGATAGCTATACACTCACAGAGAAACGTGTAAACATTTGAAATCGATTGGGTTATTAGTTTTTGAATTATCGTGCCCGCCATTCCCAAAAGAGAAAAACGCGTTTAAAGTTTGAGAAGCCCTTTAGCCGTCACTTGATGCTGACACAATAAATCGGCTATATCTTCAAGAGTTCTTGAGATTTTCACTTGAAATTTTGTAGAGACATTCTTGAATTAGTGTAGTATCGAATTAAATAAAAAAAATGACCCCGAGAATGGGGGGGGTCCCCTTAAGTTTAAAAAGCCCTTCAGCCGTCACTTGATGCTGACACAATAAATCGGCTATATTTTCAAAAGTTCTTGAGATTTTCACTTGAAATATTGTAGGGACATTCTTGAATTAGTGTAGAATCGAATTAAGTCAAACAACATCCCCTTAAGGACCTGATACCACATGGGATATGTGTTGTATTTATAAGTTCAAAACAATTTATGCCATTATCGTGCGGTTTTAAGCATCCTTATACTAAAGAACTTGGAAAGTAGTAACAAAATATCCATTTAATTGCCTTTAGTTCGGTATTCCCCATAGGTTAAGAAACTTCCCTCATAATGGCCGGTATAGTTTTTGGTATAGGCTCCACATAGTGGAACCACTTAATACTTACTTTACCATATCTTACTGTGTTTATTTGAGAAAAACTTCACAACCTATACATACGATGCAAATTTCTTCACATAACATATATTTTGAAACAAAATAAATCTTGATTTTATGGAAAACGTGAGAAAATAGTGATAGCGATTAATTTTACTTTCTCTTTTCGATTTCTTATTATTATTTATTTAACTCTAATGAAAATATAAATTTATTTTCATATACAATAGTTTTTTTTTCAAGGCAATGACAATCCAATTAATTGTAGAAAATTAACATATTTTGAGAATTTCCCATAAATGACAATGAACTAAGAAGAGATGAAACCATAAAGGTTCAATATAAAATATGTGGAAATGATAATATCTTTTAAAATATATTTTGCAACATTTTCGTGGATTTTTCTCAAAATGTTCTTTCATTAAAATCTTTCCACTTCAATTGCAGACTACTAACAGAAATTTTAAGTCAAATCGGTCCAAGAGAGTCGCGGATTTTTCTCAAAATTTTCTTTCATAAAAACCTTCCCACTGTAATTACCGACAACCGAAAGAAATTTTGAGTCAAATCGGTCCAGCCGTTCTCAATTGATGCGTTAGTATACATTTTTATTTCAGTTATCGGTAATTATAGTGGGAAGGTTTTTGTGTATATAAGTTTAATTTTTGAGAAAAATCCGCGAAATTATTGCAAAATATGTTTGACACACATTTTTCTTAAGTTGTTTGTAATTAGTTGAAAGATTTAACAAAATAAAATGTTGTGAAAATCATAAAGAAAGTCGTGAATAATTGAACGTTTGGTTAGTTAGTTGGTTAATAAATTGTTATAAAGTTAAATTAACTTATATCTGAGCGGAATCAATATTCGAGAATTCCCATCATGTATATGTATGGAATTGTATACCACTAAACGATACAACATGTTTTTAATACCAACATTCAACATTTCTAAGCCCAATCTAAAATATTGCGAGTTTTATACTGATTTCTGAACAACATTTTATTTTAATTAATAATGGGCAAATTAGAAAATGTCAAAATATTGGGATGCATCAAAAATGTTTGGTGGAATAAGTTTAACCGATTACTGTACTGAAATACCACACATACTCAAATATATTTTCGACAACTTTCCTCATATTTACCAAACCTATATAGATGCAATTTTGATAAGGCAAAAAAACGTTTGCCGGGTCAGCTAGTAATATTATATAAACATTATATAAGTTTAATGAGGATAATATTTAAGTTTACTAAAGATCATGTTGGTTCCATGCGAATTTCAAGTTTTCCGGTTAATGTGTATAGTTTTAATGAATACATACAATTATTTAACATAATTCATTAAATATATGGGATAACAGATCCGTCGGAAATACAAATTGGAAGAACTTTTTATGTTATCATAATAATTGCCATATGATTTAATATTTACTAATAATTTTTAAATGTATCAGTACAAAATCACAGATTTGACAATATTTAAATTATACCGTAAGGTTGAAAATTGAAATAATAATAATTTTTACAGTAAATGGGAAAGTTTGGAGAATATTGTAATCGCCAGATTATCTATTGGAAAATGTGAAATATCCCTAATGTAATCCGTTGTAATACTCGATGATATTCGATATTTATACATTCTATGCAAATTGGAAATCAATTCATTAAATTCATAAAATACTTAATTATATCCTACACAACTATGTTGTCAGGGTATTATAGCTTTGTGCAGCCCCAAAAGTTTGTAACGCCGCGAAATATTGGTCCTAGACCCACCTTTAAGTATACCGATCGTCATATCTCGACTAGCTGAGTCGATCTAGACATGTGTGTCCGTCCGTCCGTCCGTCCGTCCGTCTGTCCATTATAATTTGTAAACACGATACAGGCCACAGTTATGGACCAATCTTCACGAAATTTTGCATGTAGGATGGGTTCTGGCCAATGAAGACCCCTATTGTTTTTGATAAAGATCGGTTAATATTTAGGGGATGAAATGGACCAAATACTACATTTTTGTCGGTTTTTCTGGTCGCTCCAGAGTCCGCAGTTATGGTCCGAACATCGTGAAATTTTACATGGAGAAGGGGATTGGGCCTAAGTATAAGCATACCTGTTTTGATAAAGATCGGTCAATATTCAATATAATGGACTCTGACTTTTGTGTGAAAAATTACAAAATTTTTATTCTGGGACGTATATACTTGCTCCTGAAGGACATATGGGAAATTACAAAAATCTTTTAAATTCCTTGAAGCTGAGGTTTGCAAGGTTATAACTCGCGAAATATGAACATATTGCATATAATTTAAATGAATTTCTATAAAATGAAGTGTTCTTGTCAAAATCTTAAAATATTGGTAATAAATAATAAGTTGCGTGGAAGCTGTGATGGTGGTAATGTAAAAAAATGGGTGAAAATGTGTTGAAGCCAACGAGTTTTTTTGTGTTCGTTCCTGATTTGTGGCTAAACTACACAACGCAAGCATATGTGATCAGTGACTAAGTTGCAGAATACCCCATGGACAATATGGTTCTAATGTATGATTTTTCGATATAATCACTGCATCCACCCAAAAAGGATGCTGACATTTTGAAGCCGGATTTTCGGTGTTTTTTGAATTTTTCTTATAATTAGGATGCGCATCCAGATAATGGACTAAACTGATTATAGGATTGTAGAACTCGTGATTTTGCTTCGTTTAGTGTATATCTCATGAATGTGCTCACCGTAGCTTCTCTCCAATTGGGTTCCAAAGACGAACATTTGGTGCGTAAATTTTTATAAAAAACATATTTTTTGAGTCTAAAATTAAGAAAGTCCATTCAAATTCCGTGGAACCCCAAGTGATTTTAGTTTTTTTACGTGCCGGATCTAATGAGCCCATCCATGTTCAATTCCGCCCAATAAAACGGGGGATATAGGTACCTCGAATGTGGGAAAACTTCAAAAATATATTTTGACAAATTCGCGTATATAATCGCGTTTTTCTTCGAATTGATTTCACATACATTCATTCTTGTGTTATCAAATTCGCGAATCTGTGTGAAAATAGATTAAAAATATATCGATACGCGAATTATATGCGTATTTTATCCAAAATTGATTGTGAAGGCACATCCGAGGTTCTTAACCGATCCTTTTAAAATAGGTGTCCTTTTGTGTATTTTTATAGGAGATTACTGAAATCGGATGCGCATAAAAATCGTATGCACGTTGCGTGATTTTTAGCCATTTTTAAGGTTTTTGCATAGTAAAGTGCATCGAGCGGCACACTTTGACCGCTAAATTAAACATCGAAAAATTCATAATTATTGAAAGACATTGATTCGGTTTATACGAAAACCGCATGCGCATCAACTGATTTCAACGAAAACGCGAACCGTATGCCTTTTAATGTTGATCATTTTCATATACTGTAACTGCAATATATTTGGTCATTTTTAAAGTCAAAACCCGTAACAGAGGAATCTACCGATATTTAACAATCATCTAAAAGAATTTGTAGAAGAAATCGTCACGTGTTGTAGAAGATCTAGACTAAACCGTATTATCTTAACCATACTAAAAAATTAAAAAACATTTTGTGGCAATTCAAAAATTAATTTATTTTATTTTCAGATATTTTTAAGCTTTTATTTGTTTTTCGCGACTATTAAACCGTATTTCAATGTGATTTGCCTAGTAATGCAAAGTAAACAAATGTGTTTAACCATTTGTGAAGAAATTCGCGAATTACAACAAATAGGAGTTAATTTAATTTATATTTGAAATACAAGATTTAAAACCGCTATAACTTTTGTGCGCAGCATCCGAATTTGTGAACGCGAACAGATTTTGAATCAGCATATTTTCCTTAACCTATGTACCAAAAATCAGGAATGTGCTCGCAAAAAATTTTTTCAATTTTTTTTTAATGGAATTTTAAAAGAATTTTGTAATTTCCCATATACTCGATATATTAATAGTATGTCCAAGATGAGTTGTTGACCGATGCGGGAGTTATACGTAAATAAGTAAAGGTGACTATGTGCATATTATTACTATTACTCCATTAGAGGGCGGAAATGTTACGCTGATCGCTTTGAAATTGTACATGAAGTTCCGATTTGGTCAAGGACGGCGCTTATAGTTTTCGGTGAAGTTGAGATTTCATTCAGGAGGTGCAATGAACCGAAAACTTTAATTTTGTCAAATTTTCTAGTCGCTTTAGAGGCAATTATTATATACAGAACATCATATATTTTACAATTACAAGGTGAAGGGGATCTGGCCAAATACTTAGAGCGGCTGTTTAGATAATGATCGGTCAATTTTCCGAGGGTCAAATCAACCAAAACCTAAAGTGAAAAATTTTTTATTGTATGGCGTAAAAATTCTCTTCAAGAAAAAAACATTTTGGAAAATATGCAAGACTTAGAAATAGGAGTTGTTGATCTATATATATACGAAATATTGCCCAGGCTCAGAATATAGAACCGCCGAAAGTGTGCTTTTCGTGGTAGTTGTGTAGGGTATCATATGGTCGGCCCCGTCCGACTATACTGCTCCGCTCACTGGTTTTATATAAATTATAGAATGAACGCAGCGCCAGTGTTGGAATTGCAATTGTAGTTTTAATAAATTATTTCTTTTAACAGTTACTTTTTGCTTCCAACAAATTTAATTTTTTTATAAAATCTAATTTTTTATAAAATCTAATTTAGTTTAATTGCAAAATGAAGATTAACAATGTAAATATCAAAAATAACAAATTCGAGTATCCTACATACAGAACCGGTTGCTTTGAGAAGTATTTTATGCCTATTTTTTTGAGAAATGTTTTTTACATAAACACGGTATTGGTAGTAAGGCACTCGAATTAGTTGGTTGTTCATTTTTATTAAAAGTGTAATTTTACATTTTTATAAAATTGTGAATATACATTTTTATTTTTTAAGGAATTAAAATACACTCAGGTCTCGTTTTATGCTGATTGAAATATTTGCCGTTTTCAAATCAACTTTTTTTAATTTAATCGATTTTGAAATCTTATATTATTTTAGAGAATTTTCTGACGTTTTAAATTAAACAATGTTCGAAGCTAGAGTATCAATTTATCCGAATTATTTGTTTGCACCCTTCGTAGTTTTTTCTATGTTCGTTAATTTTTTTTACTGAAGTGGTTTGTTTACCGGCGCTACATTTCACTTAATTTATTTTTAAATTATCACTACCTTTAGTTATATTAATATAAATAAAAATTTGAAGACAACAATTTAAACTTGTTTTCCAATAGCAAATTCACTTATTGCATTATTTTCAATAATACAAAAAACAATCATCACATTCAGTTTTCTGCATTTCGCTGCTGTACAAACATCAAACAATGGCAAGGGAAGTATCGATGAAATGTTGCCTCAGCAAGTATCCCAAAGATACTAAATTCAGTTTTTACTGTTGCAGCATAATGAACCCTCTGCAGCTGCTGATCAAAGTCACTGAGAAGGAGTTCTCTCTTTCTCTTTGTTTTAT